>NW_024582429.1:193213-343347 GCF_018398535.1 Haplochromis burtoni
TATGTAGTATATGTACTTGAATAGTTAATCACAAATAATTAGTATATAGTTTTATGAAATAGATAATAAAAGCAGTGAGTGAATGGTTGAAAAACGCAGTACATTATAGGTTGAAGAAAGCTAGTCCTTCCAGAGTACTTGAGTTTTCTTTAAATACTAAGATGCTGTTCTTTTTACTTATTTAATAGACCTAACCATGTATCCCAACATGAAGTAATGTTATTTAAAAAAATCACTGTCATGTAAAAATATCTAAAAATGTTGGTATTGATCAGGCTAAAATAACCTGGTGATTTTATATGAGTTTATCTGGATGTTTAGGAATCAGGAAATGACCCACATTTGGGGTTATTTCTTGATGGTTATCTATAGATTCAGGGATTTTTTTCGTTGTTTCATTGTCTTGTGTTTTTTTCCCTATTGATATGCTGATATACGTTAGGTTCCTTTGATGCTAATCTGTTAACCTTTAGTAAAAATGTCACATCTGTGTTTCAACATGATTTCTTGTGTACACTGCACTAAATTACGCAAATCAGAATTTTAAAAATGCTTATTCGATGTTTCTGTGCACTTTCAAATTATTTTCAGAAACTGTACACAAGCATCCGTAGTGAGCCGTTCAAAATCCCAGAGGATGATGGGAATGACCTCACACTGACGTTTTTTAATCCAGACCGCGAGGGTTGGCTCCTTAAAATAGGTGAGATGAAGAAACTAACACCACACCATAAACCCGGACTCCAAGACAGGACGTCAGAGCTTCTCTTTGCTCGTGTTTCTAATGTCTTGTTTGCTTCATTGCAGGTGGTCGAGTTAAAACCTGGAAGAGAAGGTGGTTCATTTTGACAGACAGCTGCTTGTACTACTTTGAATACACAACAGTACGTTTATTTTTTTTTCTGCCGCTACATAAGTCAGACATGATGACAATAAAACATGGCCATGTCTAACATCTTCACTCTCATCCTGCAGGATAAAGATCCAATTGGGATTATTCCTCTGGAGAACCTGTGTGTCAGGGCACTACAAGACTCAAGCAAACCGGTAGAGCATCATTCACTTTCTGCATCACACTGTATGACTGCTGAGTTTCCACACACATATTATTTGCCACCCCAGCCCTCAATGAATCATACAGCAGTTGCTAAATGAATTTCTAGCGCAAGTGCTCAAAACAGTGAGTCAGGAGGCTATCAGAAGATTATTAAAATAAACAAAAGGCATATGCACACAGTAACGGTGCTACATGTGGGTCTGCATGTGTGTTTAAACAGTTCTGCCTGGAGTTATATAATCCTAAAGGACAAAAGATCAAGGCCTGCAAGACGGAGAACAAAGGCAGAGTGGTCCAGGGTAAACACCAGTCGTATAAGCTCAGTGCAGCCAGCGCAGAGGAACGGGACGACTGGATAGATGCAATCAGGTGAGAGCAACTGATGCTGCAGAGGACACGTGGGCGGCCACGTGTGTCAGTGACTCATGTTTATCGAGGCTTAATGTGAAGCACATGATCAGGAAGAGTTCAAACAAGCAACAGTGATCAAACTTATATGACCTACATGTCATCTCAAATCTAAACCTGCAGTTTTATAATGCACTCATTGCCTGGTAACCATACAGAGCAAAGAAATCGTGTTATCTGTAGATAACCAATGGTTTAATAAAATATTAAAGTGTTAGCTAATTAATTTAAATTGCGCTGGGAGTTTTAAAGACTCTTGCGTGTTAGAATAAATATAACTAAACTTTCTACCTCACAGGCTGTTTTGTCAAAGCTACAAAGTAACAAATTGTTATTGTTTCTGACAGATATGCACAGAGTGTGCTTTTCATAGACACCTTGAACCACCAGCTATGGCAAAATTAGATGCTTAATGCAAATGATTTTGAAACAGTGACAAAATCTGCATAAGAAGGAAGTCTGTGTTTTACATTCTCTTTCAGTTTTCTGGTGACTTTAGTTCTCTGCCACCTCCAGATCCCCTGGTATATTCATATGATGCCATATATGATCCCAAGAGGCCTTTCAAGTCTGATGTCATTGTCTCAATTTAAGATTTATGTTGAGGGATGTTAGTCATGAGTGATGCTGCGTGGTTTGAATTACTCACTTTGAAAAAGTGCTGATCCCAAGCTTAATGGCCATACTGAAATCAGGCTTGGTTTCACATGGTGTGCACTATAGCCTACACCATGAGTTTAGTTAGTAAAAATACATTTCTATTACACATTTCTATAGAAATATGACAACGTGCTCCATAAGAAAATGCAAAAAGACAAAGGGTTACCTAAATGAAAGGTCAAAAAGATGAGTTTAAGGTGCTTTTTCAGGCTCAGTGGGAGAGACTTCAAGAGTCTGGAGGTAACTGATGCAAAAGCTCCATTTTCTTTAATTTTCAGCCTTTGGTGCTATATAGACACCAGACCTAATGGGGCCTGCTAGGGACATATGTATGTAAAAGTTCACTGATGTTGTGATGCTTGTGCTCACCTATTCAGAGCTCTAAAAGTCTAAACCAGAGTCTTAAAGTGGACTATGAAGTTAATGGGGAGCCCATGCAACTGAATTAGCAATGGTGTGAATACTTAGAGTACTTAGATATGTAACATGAGCATCCAAAGTGATGTCTGAATCAAAAGACATCCTACTAAAGATTCAGCAAAAGTGGGAAGGGGACCTAGAGTTTTCTTTATCTTAGACACAAATCTGCCAGAGCACAAGCAAGACAACTTTTTTCCTCATTTAGTCAGAGAAAATTGTCATCCATCTGACTTTTAATAGTCTAAGCACCTACGCGTAATCTGTAACTTAGAGGGAGTGACTATAACAGAAATAGTAAAGGCCCCAGAATAGAACCCTGTGGCACTCCACAGGCTAGAGAAGTGGAAGGACCTGAACTTAGAAGCAGGCACAGAAATGAAGAAAGCCACTCCAAAGCAGGCTTTTATACACCCACCTAGCATCTCAACCTGTCAAGCATAATGTCAGGTCATTATTTTAAAAGTGGGTGGGTGACATGCTTCACACAGTAGTGCTAATAATAATGTATAGCAAGGTTGTCAACCACATACAGCCCACTTTGATCTTAAGTGAAGTGAAACACTGTCAGTGTAAAGACATTTAAGTACACATTTAATCTCTGAGACATCTTAATACAAGATCAATAAATGTTCAATTTCAACAGCACAGCTCAGTTTTTCTACATGATAAAAATGTAAAATTACATAAAAAGTTCTGGTAGCTCACTGCTCAGACTGTTCTGTTTTTATAAAATGTAAAGTTTTTTGTCGATTAATGAAAAAATTCTGTTTTTTTTGTTGTTGTTTTTTAAAAAAAAAACATGTGCCCTTTTTCATATTTTGCAAAACCGTCCAGCAGGCCAGATTTTAGTCTTTAATGGGCTGATTTTGGCCCCCTGGACTTATGTTTGACATCCCTGTTGTTGGCTGGAAACTGCAAGACATTAAAAACACACAAGCATTCAATGCAGGAGACGCTTGCACCCAGAAATCACTTGACAGCACTGATGCTAAAGGACTCCCAGTGTAAATTTCTCTGGCTTTGACAAAACATCAATCCCTGTGCTTGTTAGAGGGTAGTCAGTGAGGGACGACGAGGGTATTCATTACATGAGCTACCATTTGGTTAGTTACACGGCCGCAACATGGGATCATTATCAAAATGTATCACGCTAACATTTTTATTGGACATTAGAAGTAGAATAGAGGCTGGTGGGAAAGCTGTAAATATTTAGATTAAAGTGATTAAGGGTTAATGCTAAGTTAGAGTGATTACAGTCATCATCAAGATTGAATATCTGAAAATGTCCATCTCAGTGTTCTTAAGATCATGCACTAAGAAAGGCCTACAAAGAGTGCAATAAAGTCATTTTACAGTCATTCTTTAGTGATTTCCACTCACCACTCAAGTTCTCAAAACTGAAAAAAAAATGCTTAAAACTGCTACTTCTACTGTTACTTGAAGGTCTTGGTTTTCAAACTAAATCTCTTAAATGTTGTTTCTCAGGGCGAGCATCACCAAGGACCCTTTCTATGACTTGGTGACACTACGCAAAAGAAAGATCATCAGCAACACTTCCTCAAAGGACTGACACAGCACCATCAGTGATCATGGATGAGTTTGGCTGATGAATCATGTTTCATTTTAATGACTGCTCACGAAAGATACAACCAAAACGTCATTGCTCTGTATTTCAAAGAACTGCGCAAATTGGGATGTGATAATTGTAGTGTAAAAAGGAGAAAAGTGAACCGTGGTTTTCACATTACTTCTGCAAAATTAATGCACTGCTGCTCCGACTTCAGGGGCGACAAGTCTGACGGACAAACATCTGCTGCAAAGCTATAACAATCATGAAAGTCTAACCCAGAAGACATACAATGACCACAAAAAGACTCAAACGACTCCAGAGAGCCATAAAACAACTACAAAGAGACAGAAAATGACCTCAAAGAGACATAACAAAGACACAAAAGGACACTTCAGGGACATAAAACGACTTTAGACACAGAAAATGACCACAAAGATTAAACAGCTTCACACAAAAAAACAGATAGACTTGAGCAAGACATAAAATGACTAGAAAGAGACACAAAACAACTGCAAAGAGACAGAAAACAACTTCAAAAAGAAACAAAATGTTTTTGAAGTGAAACATATTGACTTCACTGAGACACAAAATGCCAACAAAGTATCAAAATATAAATTGATGCACGCCTTTTAGACATGCACACTTTTCTGTTAATATGAAAGCATCTGAACTTGTCAGCTTATTGAATAAATGTTCACTGTGGTCACTTTGTTGTGAAAGCTGAGATGGCATTTGTTCGGTCAGACCTGGTAGCATTTAGGTTACAGATTCAATGCATGCATGAATAAGGTTGGAATTACATGTGCCTTTACTTCATCTTCAGTTCCTTTTTAAAAAGACTTACAAAAGACCAACATCTGGCACCTTTTCACATCTGATGTCAATGTGTCATAAACCAGCATTTGCAGAGACTGGAGGTCTTGTAGGGTCACTGTTTGTAAGACTACAGCTAGATTCCCAAATTGGATACCTAGAGAAAAACAGGTAGTTGTCAAATCTCAGCACAGAAATTTAATGAGCTGAATCTACTGATGAAGTGAATTCAGAGATTGAATTTGAGATTGAAAACTCAATTTCTTTTGAAAGTATCTCCCATCATGGTGTCCTTGTGCATGCAGCCACTGGCTGAGATAACAGAGAGAGCACAAGTACTGGTTTTCAATAATGTTTGCATGATTGAACTTCAATACTTGCAGGAGGAAAAAAAAAACGTGGAATATAAGAAACAGAAAGATCGGCTTAACACTGGTCTGACTGAGTTTTATGACCACCTAACATCAAAGGACTGAGATAACAGAAGAACGCCACAACTTTTGAAAACTGTCAGAATTTAATTTAGACTTTAGACATTTGTGTGCAGCCAAAAATGATTATAAAAGTAAAATATCCTTTTTATTGTACACTGGAAAAAATCGGAAAACATATTGAGGATCAGCACAGGTCTATAAACACTGTAGAGAGCCTTTCTTGATTCATTGGTTCCACAGTTTAACTTGGATTAAACCCGATGAATCCAAGGTCCACTACTGACGATGTGTCCCAAATTTTAAAATGATAAACTAGATTAGATCCCTAATCCCTAAACCTAATCAAGGAAGGAAAATGGCAGATTAGCCTGGGTAAAAGACCGAAAGTTGAGGCACACAACCATGCGTGCTGCTGGCAAAGTTTCTGGGCTGCCTTTCCTCATAACAGCCATCCCTCAAGAGTCTCTCCATCTAAAGCAATGCATTATCAGGGACTGTAACATCTAGTCCTTTTTACTGAATCAGATTAAATTTAGAAAGGTTTCCAATGAAAACAGCATTGTCCAAACTAATGAGACTCAAGGTCAAGGTTTGACACAGTTATCGGGATCTGAATTAGGTTTGTGGCTTGCAGCTATTTATAGAAGTCTTTCTTTTGCATTAATTACAAATCTGCAGCATCAGACAGCAGCAGGATTCGTCTGTGAGCATCTAAAACGAGAGAATAAATGCAACCAAATAAAAAATGAAAGAATGCTGTCATTTTAACAGAATAATGCGAACTGAAAAGGAAAAAGAACTTTTTTTGTGAACCTAAAGAAATTTTTACAAAAATGAACCACAGAAATGAAGCAAAAACACAAATACAATGGCACAGATGTTTGTGTATGTGTACTTGTAAACTCTTAGTCTCCCCGTGGCTGCAGACTATTTGAAGTTACATATATTTATTTGTTCATATTAGAATATTTAAAGTAGATGATTTTACAGACCAATGTAGCAAATAAAATGTACAGGTTATTGTAAATGTGTATCAAATGGTTAAAAAGCACTCGTACTTGTTTCTTGACCCTGATGTGCTATAGTCACACTTTAGCTTGTGTAAAAATGCATTTAGCACTTTTGTAAACCTGCTCCAGCTGTTTTGTAAATGAAAATATGATTTTTTTTTTTTGTTATTGTATATTCAAATGAATTTTAAGTTATAGATCTTTGTACAGCATGTTTTAGATCATTTTTTGTATAAATTAATGACTTTATACTTGTGTGGTAATCAAACTACTTTTCATGTATTAAAGTATATCGTATATTAAAATTGTGCAGTTCTTTTTCCAGTAGATGGCGCTACTTTACCACTCCACACCCTTTCTTTTGATCAGGAAGCTCATGCTGAATTATTAACCCCAACAGTGACTCGCTGAATATGTTAACCAGATTATTACTGTGATGATTACTGTGCGAGGTACGACATCATATCATCATATGTTATCTTGTTATTTTTGCTCCTGTTATTATCAGATTAACATGATATGTGATGCTTTTCCTGTGAAGATGCAGCATGTCTGATGTTGTGATAGAGTTGTGGTTTCCTGGGAGCAAACATGCAAGAGAGAAAAAAAAAAAATATATATATATATATCTTCTCACAGCTTTATTCAAACCTACAGTGTGCCAAAGAAACGTGTTTCTTTATGCAACTTTGCATCATCTAACCTTTGTGTTTAATTGACTTCTCACAGAAAATAATAGCTGAAAAATTAAAACCTATCTCCCCTCAAAAGTATGTGAACCTACACAGCTCAAACTCAAAGAATGAAGTCAAAATAACTCTGTAGTTTTCTTTGTCAATTTCATGAATATTTCTCTCACAGTAGCCTGATATGGTTTATGTTTATACCACCTTATCTGCCACTCATAAAATGACACATACCAAACCCATATTAGTCAGCATAGTAAACAGTCACATGTTGACTCGTGGTTATTGCAAAATGATCACTCCAGCTAAAAGCACGCTCACTGCTCCGCTGTTTGAAGGGGGCGGACAGATGTGTCCCGATTCGGTCAGACGGTGAGATGTGTGCACTATTTGGAAACAGTTACTTTGAAGCAAACTTACTTATTTCCACTTTCAAAGTGCCATGCCTTCTACTTTAGAGTCTTGGTTTGGATTCTTATCTGTAAGAAACTCACTCAATCAAATTACAAAACGGTCTTACAGGCTGATTGGTGAGCCACAGCTGAACCCAGCATCCTTGCACAGCAGGCAGATGTTTTCACTGTTACACCCTTCACACAGTGAGTTTCACTCTCTTTCTTTCTTCAGGATGCAGGTTTACAGTCACAAAGTGCAGAAGAGCACGGCATGAAAGCAGGTTCCTGGAACCATCACTCGCATGAGTAAACAGTTTTTATGTGTTACTATTATTATCATTGCGTTGTATTAGGCTTATCTGCTTATGCCATGCATGTGAGGGTGGAGGGCTCCTGTGTGGACGTTCCAGTCTATCCACAGGTACAAATAAACTAACGTGAACTTGATCTTTTTTGTTTGTTTGCTTGTTTCAGCTGGTTTGGAGGCTGCAGAATTAATTATTAAATCGAGAAACTTTACTGCTAACATCCATATTTCACGTGTGGCTAATTACACTTACAGTATTTAAATATGGGCAATATCAGTCCCCTATGAGACGTGCATGAGCAAGTCAACACTGAGCTCAGTGTTTAGAGCAGAGGTGTCAAATTCTCCTCTGTTCGCCATCTCAAGGGGTCTGGACCATTAAAACCATTGTAATCTACTTGGCTACCAGTACAGACCAGTATAAAAGAATGTCTCCCACTGAGTTGTGGTTGATTTGTGCCATTTTGAAGCTTCGAACTGAATGTTTTCACAGTTACCATCTGTGTTTTAAAACAGGTGTGATGAACGAGGGTGTGAAACTGCACACGCAACTGCTAACAACTTATGATTAAAAAATAGTTCGCTGAGGAAATACCCAAGATAATTGCACTTTCTGACTCCTAGAGCAACCACAATTTGCAAAAGTAACTTAATGTTTTTTTCAGTGTGACTTGAACTTATCAACTGAGCAGTCATGTCCCCTTGGGCTGCATTCAACACCCTGATGTACAGCTTCAATTGATGTGTATGATAAATGGACTCGAAGCACTAAAAGTGCTTTATACAACTTACACAACCGATAAAGATGTTCAACCCAATATCACGGCAAAACCTTGGTGGACTGGCATGGCTGTTACATGTTTTGCTGTGATACTGGGTTTGGGAGGTTTTGCTTTGTAGTGACTATAAAGGAGTTGAAGCCAGGAGCGGTTGTTTTGTTTTTACATAAACGGCTTCATCCTAAATATCAGGATGTCAGCGCCTCTTCACTGTTATGGGGAGTGACTCCACTCAGGTGAGTGACTTAAATACTGCGTGAATTCTGACTGTTTGGACAGTAAAAAAAAACACCAACACAGCCACCGCAGCATCTATCGGTTAGTGAAGTTTTTCTGTGAAAGTTTTGAGCTGAGCATTATCACAAGCAACATCTTGGCATTTTCAAAACAGGATGTCACAAATGAGAGGTGAAACTGAGGACAGTGTACATTTATAAGAACTTGAAGCATGATTTTCTTTTCTTGTTGACCTTAAAAGGAACCAAAACTTCTAAAGTAACCTTCATCTGTCATCCAATAAGCCTTTAAACTAGAAGCGGAGCACATGAGGTCATCAGGAAAGTGGTTACTGAGGTTGTAAGTAGGAAGTAGAATTATTATTTCCCCGAAGGGGGGAAAATCCCAAAGTGCAGATGCAATATTCAATTGACAACTGTATGATCAGTTCTGTTTGTTAGCAGCTTTCAAGATATCATTTTTAAATTTTGTGTGATGGTAGGTAACAATAACAGCTCTTTTATGTTGCCCACAATTTATTTTTAATCGTGTTCAAACTTCACACCAATATGCTAGGCCGTGGGGTGTGCAAAATGGCTAAGCATTTGACCTTGAGCTTCACTGTTGGCGCCCAAGGTCAAAGTTTACGATGAATTTTTCTTTTTTCAATAAACAGCATCGACTAATATATCAAATGAAAGGGCATGGCAGGAGCTGTACAACGCACTTTTTGTTTTTTCAATACGATGCCCTATTATAGTATAGTGATGCCATAAAGTTTTTAAAAAATTACACACTACATAAATATCTTAACTCATTCACTGCCATTGACGTCTATAGCCGTCAATGGCAGTGAATGAGTCAATGGGTTTAACTCATTCACTGCCAATGGCTGGCAGTAAATGAGTTAAAATCTCAAGTTTTTACAGCTTGCAGAAGCCAATTCTGCTCTAATCATACAGGTAAAATTAATAAAATACACCATTTTAATATGTAATGCCTCAAAGTCATGTTGTTGTAAAAGCTGGCTGATGTTAGCATGTTGTAATTAAAACATTATAACTTAAAAGTTTTAGTATACCCCTTGCAGTACTGGGGGGCAAGCAGCAAGCAGTCCTCAAAAAGCCATAAATAAGAATGTGTCTAGCTAAAACAGGTCACATGACTCGCAGCACCATCCTGTGGTACAAAAAGGTATTACAGAAAAGTACAACCCGGCCCTAATTTGGCTTCAGTTGATATCTCTTATATACAATACAGACACGTTTGATTTTTGATTTTGTTAGAGCTAGTTAATCGCTTTATTTAAACACAGAAATTTATAATAAGTACCTAACCCTCCCCAAATAGGTTAGTGAGATATATTGTTGATCAATGGTCATGAGACTTTGCATAATTATGATGAAGAAACTGACCTCGCAGCCCTTTGTTCTTTCAGTGGGCTGGTTTCAGTCATTATGTAAATGTACAGTGTCTCAGGTTGGGGAAACCTGCAGTCAGCTGAGACTGAAGAAGGCACTTGTATGAGTGACGAAACGTTTCTCCCACTGAAAACGCTACGTCCAGATGAACAGAATCAACTTTTGGGGGTTAGCGAGATACAACGGGTTTTCACTGTGATGAAGGCGACTGCCGTCTTACCCTTACGTCATCATGGTAACCAATGCTAAACTCAGAACCTGGTCCTGAGCAAATTATGTTCAGGGCTTTGGTTTAAACTCTTCTGTAGCTCAACATTTTCACTGATTTTCTCCACTACAATCTCTAACTGGAGTAATTAACTACCGGAGAGAAACAAAGCAGTGTGCAGCAAAGTTACACCAGTGCAAAAAGCACCACATATTTAGAAGAATAGACATTCATTCAGTTGGTCCTAGTGTACCCAAATTCCATTTTCCACTGCTGGAATTATGGCTAATAGATCAGACATTAGAAAATTAATCAGTCTGTATGCAGAGTAGATAAAATCTGATTAATTTCTCTGTGATCTGACCACAAACTAATTTGCAGGTCTCTGTCATTGGCCTCTACGACTGTCAGACATGAATGGACTGATACTTCAATGTATCCAGTTTTCTAGACAGTTTAAATCACCTGCAGCATTAAGTGGTGAAGCAAATATGTAGGTCCACTCATGGAGACAAAAAGTTACAATTTTCTGCAGCATCACCAACTCTTGACTTGTTTTTAACATAAGAGTGGATTTCTTTTCTAGCTTACTCTATCTGATAATATCTCTGACCGAAGTAGGCGGTGCGCAATCGACCCAGATTGTATGGAGGAAGAGTCAAATGATGCATTTTAAATGCTCCTTTACTGTCAGAGCCTGATACAGAGAGTTCAAGCTGCTAACCAGTGTGATTTCTCTTAAATCTGACTTGAGTTTTATGTCAAGTTGGGCAATTAAATGCAAAGAAGGCCTGACTTTTTATGTTGAACCTGCTTCATAGTCTAAGCCTCAGTTATTGGCTGAGAGTTATTGACTTTTTTTTTTTTTTTTAAATAAGCACCAAACTGAAAATCTATAGGAACTTGCTTAAGATCAGAAAGAGGCACCCCTCCCCATCTGTACCCCTCACCACGAAGCAGCACTCAGCTATAGTTCACCAGGAGACATCGTGTTCCTTCTAACTTTGTAAGCAGCATAAGACCTGACCCCCACCTCCTGCTGTGCAGACAGGCAAAGCTTTGAATATTCGCTGTTGATCTTCATCAAATCTCAGGGCTCAAAAAGCGATCTCCCCTGGTTTACATTTCTGAAAATAACAGGCTATCTGTCTGCATGCTGCTCTTTAACTGACACCAAGTCACACAAACACTTTTTTTCCCTTTTGTTTTTATTCCATTTCTGCAACAGTTCAGATCATTTGTGTCTCAAGTGGTTCTCAAGGATTCCCATTTTATTCTCCGACCTGTTTCACCTGCGTATCAAAACAAAATCCCAAAGTGCAGACGCACAGTTCCTCATACATTATTCACAGTCTGTACAACACACTCCCATAAACACTGTTGCCAAGGGTCCTCAGTAAGGTTACACTCGGGTACAACACCACGTCTGATCACTTTTCCTGTCCCCATGGAGACCAGAATACCTAAGAGGTGTTATGTAATCCATCTATGTCACCTGGATCAGTCATCGGCTGCTCTCTCAGTCTTTAGGTTCACGAGTGTAAAACATGAAAACACTTTAGTTGTAAAATAACTTAATACCAAAAAAGTGTAGAAAATACATTTAATAGTGGCAATAAAATCTCCCACGAGCACTTTGGCCGAAAACGTCTCGAGGGAGTTCAGCTGCAGCGTGTCTCTAGTGTTGACCTTCAGCTCAGCCTGAAGCAGCATACGTGTCCAGAGGGACAAACTGCACTCATTTTTCGTGAAGAAATGTCAGCTGGTTGCAGTGAGGCGATACAGAGACTCACCCGCTGCAGCAGGTTTAACAACCAGACCCTAAAGTGTCCGAATATCCTCGTGTTTTTTCTCATGATTGGATGCAGTTCCTCTTCTGATGCCGGCGGCGACTTTTGAACCCTGTTGGTAAATAAAAGGGGAAAAAAATCCTTCAATTTAATCACACAATAACTGATTCTTGACCATGACGAAACGAAAAACACAAATATTATCGACAGACATCACAGGCCTCCTGCAGGTCCCTGAAATGTCTTTAAAAAGCTTAAAAATGCTAAGGATTCAGAAAGGTTCAAATGTTCTCTTCTTCTGACACTGCAATTTTGAATCTCCTAGTAAGATAAAGTGCTTTGCAAACACTCGGCAAAAGATATTTTCCAAAATGTTTCAAACAAACAAAAAAAAGTCAGGTTTGAAATTAAAAGGGTAAAAACTTTTACGATGTTCTAGTGTCATGTACATCTAGCTCTAGATTCAAAATCTAAATATTTAACACCACCGGAAATTTAATTTGAAACTAAAGAGCATCGTTTCAGCTACTTGCCATTTAACGTGGACCAGAAATGAGTTGCTTTGATGATAGAGGCTTTTAATGTGAGTGTATCAGACGGAAAATCCTGGACTTTCAAAAAGTTTACATGTTAGTTTGTAACTCTACTTTTTAAACATTTTATAGACAAAGCACTCAGGAAATATTTGCCTTGTTGCTCACTCGGACCACTGAATTATAAAATAAAAGATCTGTGATGACGCACCGTCTTCGTCTGCCGTGCTGATGGTCTGCATAGACACGCTCCTCTGAATGAACTTCGACGGCTTCTTGATTTTGGTTTTCAGTGGTCCTGGTTTCTCAATGAACTGAAATGAGTCGTCGGATTCATTTCCTGCAACCCTGTTGGCCACTGAGACTTTACAGTCTGCTGTGATAGTGGGGGAGGGGCTCTGAGGAGTGACCACGCCTTCCTCGATAGTGTCTGTACTGTGATTGGCTCCTCTGCCTTTCAAGAAATGCCTGAAGGAGCTGCGCTTTTTGGGTCCGTCTGCCTGGTTCTTCTGACCTCCTTTTCCATCCTCCTCTGTAGGTGAACCCGGACTCTGTGGGGAGGCTCGGTCCAACTTTTCCTTGTTTGCATTGAGAAAGCCGTTCTGCAGACCGTTCCTCTGGTTCAACCCACCTACTAGCGAGTCCCTCTGAGTCGACAAGTCCTGTAGCGAACCCGTCAGACCCAAACTGTTCCCGAAAACCAGCGAGTACTTGGGATTGTGGTACTTATGCGCAGGAACTTTCAGGTCAATCTGCCTGGAGTCCCCAACCGATACCTGAAAGCGAGATGTAGTGACGGGCAGAGGCCGGATGTGCTGCATCTTTGGCTTCATGACTGGTGTAGGAAGAGGCGGCTTAGTGATGTTGAACTCTCTGTACAGGTCCACCTGCTCAGACACTGCGTACAGCTCTCGGAAGTCGTTGTCAAAGAAGTCCACAGTGTGTCCCGACATCACCGTGATCATGTTCCTGTCCAGCCGGGACGAACTCCAAGTGAAGCTGCAGAAAAAAAAACAGGAGCGTAAACCAAAGCGGTGATTTAAAGTGGACAAAAAATATGAGATAAAACACCGGGAGACACAACTGCTTGAATTTTATTATTTAAGGCCATTTAAAGAATATATACATATACACACACTCTCCTATTTAGCAGGTTTTGGCTAAATCCAACAAACTCAGAGGTCAAACTGGGCTTTTTAGGGCAACAAGAAGTGCTTCCAAGTCTAGTCAGCAGGTTCAGTAACCATTCATCACAAGCTGCTGAGATTCACTTCACTTCAATTTTATTTAAATAGCTCCAAATCACAACAACAGTTGCCTCACAGTGCTTCAGTATGACCTATCGCATGTCCTTGCTTCCTTTGTAACAGCTACATCACCATTTTCGGGTCTTTCAGATGTAAAAATGTAAACTGTGTAAATTTTGGTTAAGACTGGAAGAAATTTGTGACCATTTGATGAAATCCAATATGGCGGTTATGTCAGGGGTGTTTCCATGTGTCGGCCGTAAGTTTTCACGCTTCTTTTCACTGATTAGTTTTTTAAGGCTAACATCAGCATCACCAAATGAGACCACAGAACAAATTTCATGCAAATTAAGTTACTTTTTTTTATAGCAACAGGGCCACATCTCCACAACAAGGCATCTCATGGAGCTGTAAAGTGATGCCTCAAGCTATGGATGCAGTTATCCAACAAACACTAGATACACTTTAGATCTTACCGTTGGTGCCATATTTTGTGAGACTGCAAAATTGGTGGATAGTGGCAGCACAAAGTCAGGTTATAAGACGATCGATGGGAACTTGTTGAGGCAAACCTTGCACATGGTTCCTCCATGAACACAGCGCCAACTTTGACCCTTTGGTGGCGCTACATTGTTTGAGATGCATGCATTAAATTTGGTGAAAATTAAAGATGTATAAAAATGCCGACTCAATACGGCTGCCTCTGTAGAATCACTTTTGAGCCCTCGGTGTTGACCACATAGCTGCAGCCTGTAACTTTTCTATTTAAACTTGCATTCGTAACGAGGCATCACGCATGAGTCAGGACATGACTGTGCTCATTTCACCTGCCACAAATCGGTCCCTCCAGTTCAGTTTTGACTTTAGTCAGTGAAGGAAGATTCGCCTCATCACTGATGTGGTCAGATGACGTGCATTCAGACTCATTTTTTTGTTTGCAGCTTTCAGAACAGCGATTTAACAACGAGAATACAGCTGTGTGGATCCTGTCAAACTCGGAGCTCAGAGGTGAAATCGAGCTCTTTTGCAATTCTGAACTTTGCACTAATGGTTGCAGCTGTTTTATCAGCATGTATGTAGTTATGGCAACACAACATCTAAAACTGAACAAATGACATTATTTTGCCTTTATGTAGACTAAACTGTATCTAAGAAGTCTTTCTGGGATGTGCAACAACAATAGATTTTTATGTTTCAGTTCATTTAAAGCATATCAGTGCACTGCATGTGTCTGGCTCTTAATGTGATCTCCATTTCCCAGTGCGGCCATCACTAACATTCGATTTAATGTCCTGGATTTAGATTTTTAAAAAGATAAATGTTAGCTTTTGTCATAGCCCAATCTGCACCAGAAACCTGATTTATTCAACACGTGCAAAAATGCGTGTACTTCCTGTCATTGCTGCAGGTTAAAAGGAATCTTTTTCTTTGTAGATTTGCATTAAAATTACTGTTTATATTGATACCTGACATTTATATTCACTGTTCATACTGATATGACTGCTATACGGAAACGTAGGCTCGATGTTTTTTATGCCGTTAACTGTATTTAGGCGTGCACTGGTTGTTATATGATCTCCCCCCTTCTGGGTTACATATGTTCACCTCTGCAGAATTCTTTTTATCCTCAGCAGCGATAAAATTTATCTATTTATTTGTTTGTTTCAAATCTTTAATCGTTCATTTACTTGGTTTAATGTTGTTGTGATTTGACACTGTATGAAAAAAAACTTAATTGAACTATTAAACTAATAAATAAGGTTTTATTTTGATCCCAGAATGTGCTGTAAAACGCTTCAGCTTACTACAGCAGTCATGCACTGTATATGCCAAGGGCTTTTAATGTGAAGGATAAGGAGAGAAAGCCCTTTTTTGTGTGGATCTGGCAGCGGTACCATTTGCAATACTGGAAAAAGGTTGCAGAATAGAAAGGAACAGAATAAAACAAAGCAATGTATTACTACAATTAAAAATGAGTGAGGAAGATAAGAGAGGTACATTGAGTACAGACAGAGGCTAAATGCCTTTAATTTGTGGATATTGCAACCAAAAAATAAAACAAAACAAAAAAAAACTTAATCAACTGTAGAAATCTTTAAAAGCTGGATAATTAATTCACCCGCATCACTGCCTGGTGTAGGATTTCATTTAAATGTCATACTTTCACCTAGTGTAAGTTTTTTTTATTGTTTTAATGGTTTCTCTGAAACTACTTAATCATTTTAAAGCACTCAGGAGAAAGCGGTACGATTCCCTTATAATAATCTCCCAGGTCATAAACGTCCGGCTCGGTCACCAACGACATTTACCAAAAAGCGGATCTACAGCAATACATTTATCTTTTCCCACACTGAACCAACAGCAGATAAGAAGAGAGTGTGTTTAAAAAGCACTTTAGTCATTTTACAAGATTAATAAGCTTCAGAGTGTGTAAGGAGTTATTTGGAGGTTTAATGGAGTTCCTTTTGTGCCGGCTGCTTTTAGAGAAAATGTCTCACACCTAACAGTCACAAACAAGCTGCTCTCATTATGTTGGGTTTATACAAAAGATACAAATAGTCAATCAAATGAAGCACAAATAATGGTTATTTAATAACCATGTCAGGATCAGTTGATCTGCTTTGGAGTGAAACTGTGTCAGAGGGACACTGTATTATGTGTAAAAGTGAAACTGTCCAAATGAGTCTCAATTGTGACTCTGAACATGTCACCGTAACATGGAGTCGAATATAGGAGGTCAAGCGGTTCAAAGTTTTGACCAAAAACAAGATACAACTGGACTCGGCACGCTAAGCTGGACTTTTATTTTGAAGGATTTTCCATTTCCCAACGAGAGCATACCTTAATTACATGATTTATCTGTTAGTGTGAATATTTAAATCCATCCCATTCCTTACAGCATATAGAGACATCAGAAAACAAACACCTTGCTGTATATAGTATAATTTAATTTTTGTACAACCACAGTTCCTAAAAAGTTGGGACGCTGTGTAAATTGTAAATAACAACAGAATGCAATCTCATAATCCTATATTTTATTCAAAATAAAACACAGAAAGTATCAAATATTTAAACCATTTAAAGAAAAATCTTGGCTCATATTGAATTTGATGGCAGCAATGTGTCTCAAAAGAGTTGTGACAGGGCCGTGTTTCCCACTGTGTAGCGTCCTCTCTGCTTTTAACAACACTCTGTAAACAACTGAGGAGAGCAGCTGCTGGACTTGTAGAAGAGAAATGTTCTCCCATTGTGGTCTGATATAGGACTCGAGCTGTTCAACAGTCCTCTGTCTTCTTTGTCGTATTTTTAGTTTCATGGTGCTCCCGGACTGCTGGCTGGTCAGTTCACATACTGCATCTATTCTGTGCTATTCTAATAGAAACTCTGCAGTTTAGCTGAAAAAGCTAAACTGCAGAGTTTAGTGATGATAAGCTGATGCGCACTAATTAAGTAATAATGAAATAATAACAGTGCCTTATTACTGATATATAGTGACAGTAAAATAGGATGTTTTCCTCAATAGCATTGTCTGGATCGGAGCATATGTTGATCTGTAGACTATATGCACCTTTCAGTAGCAAATGTAGGTGTGCCGGTAGATTTTCCAGATGTGCAAGCTGCCAGTTCAATAGGCACAAAGGCATGAGATATGAAGATAAAGACAGAGAAGACGTCTTTGCATGATGGAGCTTTAACCTCCATTTGTGGATGGCACAGTTAATTGTGTTCACAGACAGTGATTTCTGAAAGTGTTCCTGCTTTTAATGCAGTGCTGATTTTCAGCCTTGTCACTTGCACACAGAGATTTCTCCATATTCTCTGAATCTTTGGAAGATTGTGTACTCTAGATGACGAGACATAGGTTTTCTCAATTTTACACAATTTGCAGATGCAGTTTAATGAAAATTAGTGAACCTCTGCCCATTTTTACCTCAAACATCTTCTCTAAGATGTTTTTAGACCCAATCATGTTATTGACCTGCTCCCAATTAACACAAATACTTGCAAAACATTCCTCCAGCTATTTTCTAAGTACCACTTGTCCAGCCTTTTGTTGCTCCATGACTTTTTGAGACATTTTGCTGCCACTGAATTCAAAATAAGTGCATATTTTTCATGAAATGTCTCAGTTTTCTGTGTTGTGTTATGAATAAAATGTGTTTATGGGACTTGCAACTTATTGTATTCTGTTTTTATTTACATTTTTCTTCTTCTGGGTGCTATAAAATCTTACATAAAATAATAAATTGAAACAGGTTGCTTTATCAACCTTTTCTGCTTCCTTTGAATGCACCTGACCACAAAAAGAAACACTGGTTTGATATTTACCTGTAAGACCCGAACATGACCTTCTCTCCATCTACCAGCATGTATTTGGAGCACAGGGAGCCTGGCAGTTTTCCAAAGGACAGGGCCAGCCCTGCACCTTTTAGCATCCGCACACGTAGATTCTGTAAAAGAAACACCTGTTGGATTACACACTGGCTTACCTGTGTCAAAAATGTCACACAGTGAGTAAATGGACCCCAGCTATCGGGCATCCGTGGCTTTTTCAAGGATGACTGGCTGATTTACAGAGATGCCAAGTCAAATTTCTGCAGGCACACCCAGAAACATAAAGTCAGCTTTCATAATAAGTAAAGGCTAAAACCCAAACACTTCAGCCACCTCTGTTTACTTAGAGGGAAGCAGGAAAAAGAAAAGGACGTAAATGCTGGGTAGACAAACTGGGAGGAGGCTCTCCTGTGGTGTCAACCCTGGCGTGGGGTGAGAGCGTCAAGTTACTGTCCTTGGATCTGTTCTCAAGATCTATGAATGTTCCCTTGTCACTAGTAACAGTAACAGAGCCCGGCACTCTGAAAGGGTCTTTCACAGCCTTATAAACTGATACCACAATGGCCAGCCATTCCACCACTCCGGTTAAACCAGAGTGGAGCTGAAAAACTCTGCATACAACAGATAAGACTGGGTATTATGACACGGTGAAGATAGGATGACAGATGACTCACTATTTGCGCTTAATCTAAATCAGCACCTAATGTCACTTCTCAGGTTCTGCACCACAAGAAGCAGCAATTACATGTTAGCTCGTGCTAGCGTCTGCTCAGCAGTCGATTTTCCAGTAATTCCTCAAAAATTATTAATTTGACCCTCCCTGTTTTACACTGGAAGGAAAATACTTCTTTTTATTTTCACACATATTTTCACACAAGTGCTCCAACAAGTCCATTTCCTCACATTTTATTGATTTCCTGCTGTTTATCAGTTACCTAACCACTACGTCTGCTACTTTTAGCTAACTAGTTAAACTGTTCTTGCGAAACCTTTAATGATCTGTTTTAGTTACTTAGATAATACTTTTTCAGCCTCAATCTTTGACTTTTTTTATGACTGAACAATTTAATCAGTTACTTTAATCCTATTTTTAACCTATTTCAATCATTTACTTAAAATTTTAGCTAACCGCTACATCCGCTACTTTTAGCTAACTAGTGTAACAGTTCGTGCAAATCTTTGCAATCTATTTCAGTTACTTATATAAAATGCGTTTTTTCATCCTTAATCATTGACTATTTTGCTGACTTAACTATTTAATTTGTTAATTTTATCCCTTTTTAAAAACTATTTCAACCATTTACTCAAAATTTTAGCTAACCGTCTACTGTTTATGTTTTATGTTAAGCTGTATCAATTCTTTAAAAGTCCCATTAAAAACTACTCCATCCATTCAATGCTGGATACTTTTCTGAGCAGTAAATTGGCAGGTTTCACAAACGAAATTCCTGTAACTTCCAATAGGCTGCTGCAAAGGCAGTTATGAGAAATCAAACATAAAACTACCCTTAGGGTTAAGTGGGAAAATGTAAGGTTTTTGTAGTTGGTTCGGTAAGTGTATTGCCAAGTTTTCCTGGTTCATGTTTTAACTAGATCAAACCTTTGAGGTAATTAACTTGTCAGCGATTTCCCAGAAAGCCTGGCCTATGATTCAGAATACGTTTTAATCTGGGATAATTCCAGCCGTCATCAGCATTGTTCCAGGACTCAGCAGTGACCTACTGAGCTGTTTTCCCATGTTCATTTCCTCTTTGTTTACTGTGTTAGAGAAGCTCCTCTCTCTGCAGCGCTCTGTTTGCTCACCCGCAGATGCATCGCGTTAATCTGCAGCCGAGAGCACATATCCAGAAAGTGGGGCACTCCCCTGGCCTCCAGCACAACGTAAACTGCCACGCCACGCCGTGACGACGCATCCAGCAGGTCCTGGAGAATCTGCAGGTCCGTGAGGAGGTCCATGACGATGGCCACTACCTGCGAGAAACAGACGGGAGAGGAGCCATCTCACGTTACTCGTGCATATCCATTAACATATTTTTTTTTAAATTTGGAAACAACAATTGCTGAACAAAAGAAGAAGACTTTAACAGCAAGCATACACAATACACAAGTATGTGAATATTATTCAAATATAATAAATAATTCACAAAATATTGAGACTAATTGGATTGAGGCTCTCAAAGTTTTAGTGCCATTTAAAGCAGATAGCATGTGACTGAGGGCATCCCCTAATGTTCGCACCATGTGTGCTCACCGCAAGCTGGTTGAAATTTTTATTTCAAAGCTAGTTTAAAGTTGTTTAACAGTTCATAAGGTGGTCCTGACTTCCATTTATACCAGTTTATTTGCTTACTGTTAAACTTAAGTACATTTTGCATGGAGCTACAGAGGCTATGAGGATGGTTGTGAGCAGTCAGGTTGGCAGTTCAACTCCAGGTCCAGCCCCATCAGCAAAACTATTTCTCTTTTACTTTTGCTTTTTCATCCCACACATCTGAAATTAATTTGGTAGCCTTGGTGTGAACTTTAAAGATATTTAAAAAATGTAAACTCATGAAATGAGTCATGTAAAAATGCAGTCTATCTATACACACTTACACCCACTCTAACTGACAGATCAATAAAGAGCAGACGTCACGGTTTTGTCACCGCAGTCGTGTACATAATAACAGAAAACATATGAAATAAAACCCGAAAGACGTTGGGACTAAGTAAAAAAACCAAAACCCATCTTTTTGTGCCTTTAGTCATGGGAACAGAAATGCAAGTTTCATTTTTGTTTGTTAAACAGACAAACAGACAAAAGAATTTCATACCAGACACACACATAAAGGCGAAGTCAGCAATAATGAATGATTAGAAAGGAGGGATCCTTATAGAAGACACCTTGTTACCAACTTTAACAGACAAAACAAATCAGTCATTTTCATTGTTTCTTCATTTATGTATCAGTCAATCAGCAGATATATTAGAATGTGTGATATGACACATTTATTTGACACATTTATTTTTCACTATGACTGGAGATAAGCTCAGCTAAGCCTCTGGATTTAATAGTATCATTGCGGTCACAGCATGACCGAGCTAATTTATATTTGGCTTTAAATCTACACAGAATTTAGGCTGTAGGCTGTGCAACAGGCCGAAACCATTGCCAGCATTTATACTTGTGCACATTATGCTTGCGATGCTAAAATACCCGTTGGTGGTTGAGTTTCTCTATCCGAGTTGCTCAGTTCCCTTCTAGTCAGTTTGAAAAATAGCAGCACAAGAAGGAGTAACCAGAAATGAGTTGAAGGAAATGACTGCACTCACTGCAACAATGCAACGAGTATTTTCCTCTCTAGAAAGATGCACGTCAGGTTACAGCACAAGTGTGTGGTTGCAGCATACCTATGATTTAGATATAACTCCGAGTTCTGAACCCTGAAGTTACAGAGGAAGCATCCACGGATACACCAAGTCCAAACTTTATGTCCTCATTGATCACTTCATCACACAAATTTAAAGTGTCTTGGGCAACAAACTACATTTATGCTGTGGCATTCAGAGGGTAGGGTCACAATTTGGCTTTAATGACATGAAAGCACTTATCTATCCTGCCTTGTACCAGCATTTAGGCTGCTGACGGTGATGTCATTGACTGTCTTAGTAACCGTTCAGCACTCAGTATTATTGCGGACCGTGTCCATCCCTTTATGATCACAGTGTACCCATCTTCATATGACACATATCATGGGCGTGCAGCAGACAAATCTGCACTAACTCTATGATGCTTCTCGTGCTCTCACCATGGACCAAAACCTCAGGTGTTTCCAGCACCTTCTTGAATCTAATAAAGTGAATGGCAAGTGCACAGGTAATTCAGTAAGGAAATAAAAGCTGAAACCACTTCTGTTTTTTTCCTGTAAAACACCTCAGACCAGCCTGATGGGGAAAAGTCACGATTCCTGTGTATTTACTTTTAAATCCGGCTGCGGGATGCACCATTTAAACATTAAAACAACATCTGAATGTTTCCACCACTCCCACTGCCAGTCCGAACAAAGGCACCAGGGCGCTAACCTGTCATTAGTCTTGTGATATGAAGTTTAAACACGCAACCTTCCACCACGGCAGCAGTTCACACTTCTGCATAACTTGTTTTTCTAGGCGATTAAAAGTTTTAGCAAAGACAGTTTGGACAAATGCCAGCAACGGCTACGACTCACAGCACCGCTAATCTGAGCAAGAAATCAGCAGCTACATCTCTAACAGATGCATTTATAACTCTTTACAGCATACAGTTTAATTATGTACTGGATTTATTAGACCAATAAGACTGCTGTTTGTACTGAGATGTTTTATAGCCTCTCCTGGTTTTTGTACCCTTAAGAGCAGTTTCAAAAGATCATGTGACTCTTTTTTCCCCATTTCCTTATTACAGTTTGTTTGGGACTCATCCAGCAAACTGAAACTAGTTCTTGAGTTTGAATAACACAGTAAACCAGGCATGACTCAGTGAAGCTCCCGTCATCAAATTCTCATCCAAACTGCTTACGATGCATTTTATGTTGGAAAAAACATCTATCCAGAAAATGCTTAATCTGAACTATTTCAAGGTTTTCTGGAAATTGAAGCGTTATTTTCATACACGCCCACTTGGTATGGCTAACGGTTATTCCACCTGCCAAGACTGTTTTATTACATTGACCTTCCACGAGCTCTGGCTGATAAACCTGATAACATACACTTATTTTATTGTTTTAAAATAAGTGTATGTAGAAGTTCATTTTCAACCGAGGGTGAAACGAGGCCAAGCACAAGAGAAAGAAGGATTATTTTGAAATGTGACTTATGTAAAGCTACTCTTTTAGACTCCAAGAGTAAAAATATGGAGCTGGAAGTGAGCAGATTAGATCCACTTCAGTTGTAGTGGTTTACAAGTTCACCTAAAAGAGGTTTGGGCTGTTTGTCCACAAACAGCAGGTTTACGATGGCGCTGTTGTGAAATTTGAGTTTTTAAATCAACCACTCCTTTTAGGTGGGTACAGAGATTTGCCAATAGCATTGTGCTTTCAATGAGGGCTTTAAAAATTAATTAAAGGCACCTGTCAGCAGCAGAGAAGTATTTACATGACTCACAGTTCAAAATAACTCTTATTTGTCTTATACCAGCCTTTGGTGCAGACCCTGAGTTGCCCCTCTGCCTGACATAAGCCGTTTCCGGTTTAGCCCCTCCTCCATTAAGCAAACTTTCTCTTGATTGGCTGGTGCTCATAAACATAAGGTTTGAACAGCAGGTGGGTGGGACTTCTCTGTAACACACAACCATCATCAGTAAGAACAACTGAAACAGTGTTTAGAGGCCTTGGCACTCAGGGTCCACCTGGAGCATAGTACCTGTGTATATTACAGGAAATAAGGAAAAACACAACAGTTCCCCCCATAGAGAAGTGGTTTAACAACCATTAGAACAGTTTCCAGGGTTTTTTTTTTTTCAGGTGTAGCTGCATAAGCAGAGACCAGCCTCACTAACTTCTGATGCAAACAGTTATTTTGTTCTGTAAGAAGCCTGAAATATAACAGAAACAGTTCATAGCTCCAACAGTTACTCCTAGTAGGCGTCCCGGCAAATAACCATCCTTGGACTTTCTATTACTATTATTGTCATTATTATTTTATATTATTGTTCTGTTTATTTTTATCCTGCTGCTAAACTAATTTCCACTTGTGGGACAATAAAGAAATTGAATTGAATTGAGAACTGGGATAAAGTGATGTCCACAGCTGACATATTTATATTTAAGCGAGATCTTTTCAAATGCCCACAGTTAAAAAACACACCTCACAGTCACTCTGATCCGATTTAGCATCAGTTTTTCAGCCCCGAAAGCCATGTTCATGTTTTATCATGTACAGACATCTAAAAAAAAGAATTTACACACAGTTTATTTAGTAGCTGAAGTGACACTTTAGACATGAGCAAAGATCAATGTAATATTTTTATTGTTACTTTTAACGACCTGGAAACACCTGGAGAGCTCTGGGTGTTTGTTGGCGATTGCTGCTGCCAGTCTTTGTTCATGGCTGGGCTTCAGCTTGTTTTCTCTGGTATCTATCATCACGTGTGATATAATGGAAAACCTTCCACTGTGGCAAATTGGATCAAACACTTGAGCCCTGTGACGTGAATGGACAACACCTTGTGTAAATGACTTCTCCTGATGGGATTCTGGTGAAGTGCACCTTCTTCTTGTACATGAAAATACGCATGACATCACCTGAATCGAAGAACTCGTTGTTTTCTTTCCCTTTCAGGCGACATTTTCTGCTTTTTCTCTTGAATGCAGTTCGACCGGTAACCGTCACCTCGGCTCTTTCATATGTACATCTCAGCTCTTCTCTTGGATTGTGATAATGATCTCCTGTAGAGTAATGTTATGCATCCAGGATTAACGTGTGCGTGCGTGCACCACTTAAACTGCACAAGGACTCTTCCAAGTATCTGTCAGGCTTTTAGGAGGGGATGAGTTATTTTACCTGAAGGGGAGCAATCTGTGCCTGATTCATTAAGCTGACACGGCGCTGAGCAGACTGCTGTAGATGGATAATAAAGTGGATTATTAACTATTCAAATATGATGAGTTCTGCACATCTTTATTCGTCTTTCCACCCAGCAAATACAGCCTCTGGTGCTGCCTGTCAAAACCAATCGCAAGTGAGCGATTCTCCTCATTAGCTATGATTTTCGCACCTGGGATTTGAGCCAATCAGACGGAGTCGTGCAAAACTCCAAGTGGGCGAGGAGAAACGTTTTGTTTTTTTTTTTAAAAAGAGCAGCTTGTTAAATGCCAACCTTAACCTGGTCTGCGGGATCTTGGGGGAGGCTGCCACTCAGCCACTCAGCTTTTCCCTTCTGCGTTTTAATGACTCAGCTTGTTAAAACTTGCACAGGACTCTCCCATTCATTTAGCTTTTATCATTTTATTTACCCACGCTGGCTTCGTTAACCCTCACCTCCTTCTACCTTACTAGAAAATTCTCTGAACAAGCGTTACAACAACGCTACTGCAGCGCTACAACTTGCAGATGCCCCTCAAACACACCGTGTGCAGTTTGCTGGTCATTACGTTTTGAGAAAGAGGACGTGAGGATACACTGGCGCAGTGAGTGTGCTGGTTAAAATCAAACAGATCTGAGAAAAGTTTCCGTCCGATTCCTTAACTTCAGTAACTTAATGAAACCATTAAAAAAAATGTGGCCTTCAGAATATGGACTTTGTCAGTGTTACAGCTTCTGACAGCTCACAGAAGTAGGTCGAATTTTGCCACTTTTACAGTTCTCGTTAGTTTTTCCATTTGAGCATTTTTGAACCTTCATAACTTCAATCAATGAGATTTTCAAGGCTGAAAAAAAACATTTAATCTCTGTTAAAACTTCCAACTAAATCAATTTTAGAAACACCAACTGCATCACAATGTTCCAAAAATATTTATTTTATCTTTAATTATTATTTATTTATCTTTTTTATGTTTCCGATAATCAGCTTTTAGCATTAGTATCATGGGATGAATTACATTTTTAACAGAAAACTTTAATAAATCAACCCCTGGTACCCCGATTGTTTGATCTGTTTTCTGATAACTCACGAGAGAAAACTCAAAAGAATCTCATCGACATGTGGAATAGGAACCTAAACACCAGATAAAGCCAGGAAAAACCTTGGAGCACCTCGGGAGTAGTTCTCTTCATAAAGACAGCGATGGGTGATCAGGTGATCATGTTTTAGTCATAACCACCCTGTCTGCAGGGACCCAACGAGATAGAAACACAACGACGTCTCTTTCAGGGCAACATTGACAACAGAACAACCTTTAGCCAAAATCTGAGAACCACTCATTAAAATAACCTCAAACACAGCAGTGGACTTACTCGGGCCTCCAGAACCTTTTCTTCTTATTAGCCTCTCGGTTTATTAAAAAGTATTTAAAAGTGACATACTACACAACATTTCCAGTTCGATGTTTTTATTACTGGTCACTAATTAAGTAGCACAGGTCAAAATGATCCGTTTTTATCTTATGCTAGACGTCAGTACATCCCTTCAGCTCATCCTCCGTCTGAAATAAACCAATTTAAGTCCTATACTTGAAGGCCACAAGACACCTCAAAAGTACAACTACTTTATGTAAAAGTACAGATATCCCACGAGAAGTATCAGAGAATATCAGAGGGAATATATGAAGAAATAAACCCAACTGAGTTTCTGTTTGAAAAGAAAACAGCAGCAGCTTTTCCCACTATGACGTTCCCAAAGAAACCCTGAATAAATCAATCATTCCTTTTTACGCTGCAAGCTGAAACTCGGAGCACCGGAGCAGAGCGCTGCGCCGTGACGATGGAAATTCCAGATAAAAAGTCAGATGTGTATCTTTTATTTTCACTTTGACTTACAGCTGAAAAATGACAAAAAGCTCTTTGAGTTACGACAAATGTGAAAAACTTGAAACCCGCCTGCAGCTTCTGCTCTGTGGCGACTCATTAAACTGTTAAGACGGTGCAGTTATCAAGATGTAAACCTGCAAAATGTATGTACATGTACAAAGTGTACATATATATGCCACAATGTGAGTTATATGCATACATGACAGCATGGACGACTAAGGTACAGATTGAATTATTGAAGAAATCTTTGAATAATCTTTATTCAAGCAGGCCTGAAACTAAAGATTATTATTGTTAATAGTGAATATTCTCCTGTTTTGTTTTGTTGGGTGGTCAGGTGAGCCTCTGCAGCCAATCGCTGTTAGTATTACAGTGTTATTCTCCTTCTTTGTTAGAAGTAGGTCAGGGACTTCTCCTTTAATCGCTCCATATATAAGAAAGGAGTTTCCTTTGTTTGGTTTAGGTGCAGGAGCTGACTCGTAAACTTTCCTAAATCTGAATCTGCAGGTGTTTTATTCCACCTGTTTTATTGTTTGATGCATGCAGTCACATTTTTGTATCAGCACTTTTAGAGGCAAGTCATGTAAGAAGCAAAGTGCTCGGCAGGAAAGCTCAGAGGTTTCTTCTTATTTAAAGTTTCACTATTTCATGCCTGTAGAATTTGAATCTCTGTGGGTTTGAAGTTAAATCAGGACAAAACTGAATACTTCTCACTGTTTTCTGGCTTCATAAGCACTACATCACAGACTAAGCGAACACTCACCTGCAGCCCTGACTGTTTTTATCGCTTCAGGTTAACAAATAAAAGGACTGAAGTTCCTATAAGTCAGGGTGTCCCAAATTTGGTGGGTTATTATAGAAAAATGTGAATAATTAAAGAAAAACTTTAAAACACTTGTGCGTAAATGTGAGTTTGGTTTAGATGCTGTAAACAGGGTGGATATGCAGGGTTTCTCTTCTTTTCTGTTACCTTGTGTGACTCCTGGATGAGCCTCCTCACCACCGCCTTGATGTGCGGTCCCTGCTCTTTGGGGGGGTGGGTGTACACGGACACCCGGGTCACCCCCTTGTAGACGCCGCTGCTGCCGGGCCAACCGATGTCCAGAGTCGGGACCTCTGTGTCGGACATCTGGGGCCAGTAGGTGGAGTGGACCCCGGAGTCCGCGCTGGAGGAGCCCTTGGACTTATCGTGCTCCCCGGACTCGGAGTCGCTGTCCGTGTCGTACTCGTGGAAAGTTTTGCGGATAACTTTGACCTCCCGGGCGCATAGGAAGTCTTTGGTGTTGTCCTCCTGGAGGCGCATCTTGAAGGCTCCGTCCCCATTCCTCAGCAGCTGCTCCAGGGCCGCACGCTGCTCCTCACTGTAGTAAAACTCCGGCTTGGACTCCGGGACCTTCTCGTTAATGTGCTCATCATCCATGCACACCAGCTGAGACTCCGCCATGGCCCAAAGATTTAAAAATAACTTCCCCCTCAGTGCGCCACCGCTGCTGATTCCGCTGCTGCTGTTGCTGCTTCCCAAGAACCGCAATACCTGTGCTGACAGGTAGCAAGGGGGCGGAGCCAACAGGCACGTTATTAAAGAACATCCGGCCTGTAAACTTTCAGAGTACAACTTTCAAAAGGCAACAACGGAAGTTTGTCAGTGGTGGATCCTTCAGAGTAGAGGAACGTTATTGTAGTTAACCAGAGATGTCAAACTTATTTTATGTTATGGGCCATATACACACTACTTTGCTCTTAAGCATTATTGTAAAGAAGTTTAACTACTCATTTAATCCCTTACTTGACCTAATATGAGAACTAGAAATGCAGTTCAAAAACTGAGATTTTAGTTGATAGTGGAAAACAGGAACTTTTATGTCATTTCATTGTTTTATCTATTACTTGACTACTTTGGTGTAGTATAAATGGTAATGCGGGAGGAGTCTTTATCAGTAGGAAAAGCTGCAAAATTTATGACAATGCAGCTAAAAGTTCAAAATCTATGTACGAAGGTTTCCAGGAGGTCGGTTTGGAGTCTTATGTTTTGCATCCCAACTAAAAAATACTTCAAATTAAAACTAAATGCAGAAAAGCATCTTATGTGACTAAAATAAAAATAAAAACTAGACTTTTGAAAAAAGTTCTCGTTGTCCAGGGCTGTGTGCTCGGGTGTGCACTGGCTCACTCTGGCTCTGCTGCTTGGCGGGGCCTGGCCCCCCTGGCTCTATCGGGCCCCTTGCAGGGTGTGGGGGCTCTCGGGTCTCTGGGTCCAGGGCTCAGTCTGCTCTGGCTTAGCCGGCTGCTTGTGGAGCCTGCAGGCTCGTCGTCACTGCTGCCCACCGTGGCTTCTGGGTGACCATCGTCCGGAGCTCTCCTCCTTTTCCAGGTGGGTGGCGTGATCGCCCCTGCGGTGGTCCTCCTTGGGATTTCGTGCTCTGAGGGGGCCTGTAGATGTCAGGGACCCGGGTCTCCTCCATGCCTGCTTCATGTCCTGGGGGGCAGGGCTGTGGCTCCCCACACCCACTATCAAACACTTACATGGAGAAACCTTATGAATACAAGCGCACTCACACACACAGGTTTGCAAACAAGTACTCACAGACACTCACTATCTTGGTCAGCTGCTGCCTCGAAACATATCATGCATCATTAATACCATGTGCTGCTCAGTAACATTTAATATTTATTATTTACTGTTACTCGTGGTTGTGTTGGTTGTTGCTATGGTTTCCTTGCTGTGTTATTTTCGTTTTGTTTTTTGTTTTTTTTAAGCAGGTGTTGAAGCAGATTTTCAGTCTTTTCTTTCTTTCTTTATCCCTCTTCTCTATTTTTCTCTCCCTCTCCTTCTGTTCTCTCCCCAACTTCTCTTTCCTTATTCTGTTCGGTCCTGTGCGTTCTGATAAAAATCTAATAAACTATGACTATGAAGTCGACCTTTCTTGGCCTTCAGACAAGAATTCTGATTGCGGCAGTGCCGGACAGGACAGCAAAACCAAGAATAAAAAGTTTATATATTTTTCAGTTTGGTAAAAATTTCTATTACATTTAACATTTTATTACTGTCTTGTTATTGTACTTTCTGTACTGGTTTTCCTAAATATTGCTAATGACATATTCCCTCCATTCAATAACAATCAAAAAGACTAAAACTAAGAGTGAAAATTAAAAAAATAAAATAAAATAAACCTAAACATGTTCAAACAATTTAAACTGAACGTAAACAAAAAAAAAATCCAATCTGGAAACCAACAGAAACTAAACTGAACTGAAAGCAAAAAGTCAAAATAGAATAAAAATAAAAAGTAATTAGAAAATACAAAACTATAATAACTCCGAAGCAAAGGTTCCCAAATGGTGTGTTTTGGGATTTTGCACAAAAAGTAAGGAATTAAATCTTAAATGTTCTATATCAGAACACATCACCAGGCCCTGATTAGTAGTGATGAGGGGAAAAAAACAAAAACATCTATTCACGTCCACTTATCATTATCAGGTTTGCAGAGGAGCTGGAGTCTATCACAGCTGCCACAGGGTGACAGACATGGTACACCCTGAACAGGTCACCAGTCTAACATAAAGAGACACACAACCATTCACACTTATGGGAAATTCAGAGTTACCACTTAACCTAACCTCACTAACTGCGTGTCTTTGGACTGTGGGAGGAAGCAGGAGCACCCGACGAGAACTGACGCAAACACGACAAACATGGAAACTTCACAGACGGTGGAGTCAAACTCAGGACCTTCTTGTTGTAAGGCAACAGTGCTAACCACGATGCCACCATGCTGGTACACAAAAGTACCTAAAGAAAAAAAAAACTGTCTGGAGATATTACTGCAAAAGCTTCCTGTTTCCACACATGTTATCTTAGTCACCTAGAAACCAAACATCGCTTCTCATCCCTGGCCTAAAGTAAGAGAGCACCGGATCTTAACGAGACGCAGAGCCTGTGTGAAAGTTTCTGATACAGAAATGGATGCATGTTACATTAGCGGTGCTCTCTGCAAACTAAAAAGTGTCGTTGGTACCCTGCTCAAAACTCCCTTCATCTGATGGTTCAGATAAAACTGTCACTGATGTCATTCCACAAGACATGGGGGTTGTTTTCTGCAGCTATAAATAGATGCTGTCCTGCTACTCTTCAGTGAGCTTTCTTTAGAGAAAAAGCTTTGAGTGACTCTGGATAACAAATGGATATCAGACAGTGAACTTTCTCTTACATCAAAGACACAGATGTTTGGATTTATTGAGTATTTTACTTTTTTCTATGTTATAGTCTATGAGCAAATTTTCATTTTTTTTTTTATTAAGTTATGTTGTCAGAAATGTGATATTGGGTTTATTTGTATTGAGTTGGGCTGTTTTCATCTCCACTTCCAGGTGCCATAGCTGTACAACAAGCTACTGACAGGATCACTTTCAACCACCACAACTACCTGCTTGTTATACACACATGAATTTTTGTAAGAAAAAATAAAGTATATAAGTGTCTTTTTTTTTAAATTCCAGAAGTCTCAAAGTCAGTGGGGAAGTTTTAAATGAGTTCTTTGTTCCTTGCATCAAAAAAGTAAAACGAGTGCAATTTCTTTGTCTTTAATAGGGATTTTATTTTGAAGGGCAACTCTCCTTAACTGCCCATATGGAAAAGAAATAGTAAAAACATATGATTTACTCATGAAAGTGTCCACTTTCTCATTACTTTCATATATTTTTTTTAGTAAGTATACAAAACATTCAAGTTTCATTATATAATTTTTCAAGGGATCTTATATGTGTTTTCACTCTTGTATGCTTTTCATACAAGTTTCATACAAGACAGATAAAAACTTTATAAGATTTATATATATCTTTTCCATATGAGTGTACTTCTGGAGTTTTGGTTAACGTTAAGCAGGTGGACAATAATTCAAGTACATCTGCCATGATTTCTATTATTTTCTGTCAGGTTTTGTCTTCCATTGGTTCATGTTCACATTAACCTTGTGAATATGAACTTTTTCATCTCTGGCTGTGAGCACCAAAGCCTCACCCACCTGCTTGCAAACCCACTTGTTTGCGAGAGACAACCAATCAGAAGAAAGTTAGCTTAAAGTGAAGCCTTAAAAGCAACTGAATGTAACTTCCTGTGTTTAAAACACATTTAAAGCTTTCGAAATTAATTAAAACAGCCAAAAAATTTTAAAGAAACAACCTCGGTTATGATTTCCATATCGTGTTTGTACTGTGCTGAAGACAAATCGACTAAAGTTAAATATTGTAGGGCTGTCTGCATGTCGAACTGTGTAAATGTGTGAAAAAAGCGCTGGTGTGAATGTGTGCTCAAACTGTAAACAGTGCATTTGCAAATTTGAACCACAAGAGGTACAGTGGGTGATTGTAGCATCCAGTCAGCCATAAGAGGAAGAGGAAATACTGACGGAGAGGAAGACGTTGTAGAACAGCTACAGCTGAAGGACTCGGGAAGCGACTTTTGTCGCCGCCAGCACAGAGTCTGGGAAATTAACGATAAAAAAAATGCAGCAACAGTTTATGTTTGCTATGTTAGCTTTTTGTAGATATGTGATTCACAAGGAATATTGTTCGCTCGATTAGTGCTTCATGGCTTTTTAACCACATCATTAATAGTCTTTTCTTCTTTTTATCGTTAAAGACTCGGTTATACAGCAGGGCCTTATAAATGTAATTATAGGTTTTACTGCATCTTTAATATTCTGAACCTCAGTTTTGTTCTGTTAACTTTCACATTTTTAGTTTTTTTTTTATTATCCTTAACAACAGCATTTTATTTATTTTGTATTGACGTTACACTTTGGTCTTACACGGCCTAGTTTAAATGGATGTGCAAATCATTTTTATAATTTTTACTACGACTCTAAAACGATATGTGACGTTATTAATGTTGGTTAAATGTGATTCATTAAAAACTTTCTAGTAAAACACTGCCCACTAGTGGTGAGAGTTTAATACAATACAAAAAATACAAAAATGTATCTTTAAAGGGGGCGGAGTTAAAATGGCTCATTTCAGGGCTGGTAGCTGCACCAAAGCCCAGTAAGAGATAAAAAAAAAAAAGAAAGATTATTTTGATTTGTGAATCATGCAGAGACCAACTCCAAGAATAAAACATTAAATTTTACATAAAATAAATAAAAACTCACCTTTAAAACGATAGAAATACCCAAATGAATATCAGGAATATCACAGGTAAAATGTGATAAGATAAAACCCCACAGAAAGCCCTCGTTATGAGTGAGCATCATTTAAACATGAAGGTGGTGATAAAAAAAAGTTTATTTAAAAAGTCAATAACATTTTTTGATAAAAATGTGTCAAAAGTGAGCAGACAGTCCATTCATCAGCAGCCTGGCCAGCAAGCATTCAGACAACATGCTTACTGACACGTCATGATACAAACAACATCCTCAGGCATCATTTGCAGCATTTCCTGTGTGCCAGGTGAACGTGTGGGAGCTGTAGGAAGTTCCTGCAGGTGTCTCTGCTCCTTTGTAAATAAAGCTGCACTGCCTCAGTCCTCTGGTAGGAGGCTGACACGCAGCACATACAGAAGCCTGCTGGTTCACGTTCAGAAACCCATCAAGAGCTGACGCAGCCGCAGATCGAGTCTGAACGCACGCAGGCGTTTTAAAATCATCGCCTGTGGCGTTTCCTTACAGCTGCTCTGTGTAGTTTGCGGGAAACAGCCCAGTCGATCCTCTCAGCCTGCCTTTCCACCACGACGCATCGGAGTTATCCAGCACGTCGATGATGTCGCCGGCGGAAAATTCGAGCTCGTCGTCTTCCTCTGCGGTGAATTTGTAGAGTGCCCTGACCTGCAGCGTGGATGGTCTCTGCAGGTGGAAACCAAACAGTGATCAATACCTGACGTCCTTTACTGGACTGCTTTTTGTGACTTCTGCATTTTAACATTAGCTAAAAAGTCATATTCTGTAACTTGTCTTTAGCAGCCACACATCCCATACAGTGACATGAGCCTTTAAAGTTTACCCAAAATGCACTTTTTAAAAACGTTTTCCACTGAATTACCAGAAAACAGATCAAACATCCAGACTGCCAAATACTTCTGTTTCTGTTCCTCTACATCTCAGACAGTGCAGTTTATTGAAACTATGATATATCCTGATACCGACAGTGCAGTTTATTGAAACTATGATATATCCTGATACCGATACTCAAAGTTTGTTATTCAAAAATAAGCAAAGTGTGGCTTCAGACTGCGACACTTTGAGTGGGTGTAAATTGATTTGACTGCAGTTTTTAAAAGAGCTTAAACGTGTTTTTCACTTCTGTGTAAAGGCAGTTCTGAAAAAGAACATTTTCTCAGGACAAAGCAGAGTACATTCACAACGACTGCACAGGATTTAAGGGGGTAAGTGGCTGCCAGGAGCGGCTAATCAAACGCTCCTGATTTACTGATCATTGGCGAAGCACAACACTTCAAAGAAAGCAGAGATTTTGGCTGCTGGTCTGAAATATGCAGGTGCGTGCACGGACTTCCCCCTGAGGTCAGCAGTGCTCAGAGAAACAGCTAAAAGCCCAAGAGGCTACATCTTAGACTTTACATGTATCAATTAGCATATTAAAGGTCAAAGTTCACAACAGCACAATTAGAAAAAGACTGAACAAGTGTGGATTGTTTGGAAGGGATGCCAGAAGAAAGACTTTTCATGGCACCATGGCTTAAGTTTGCAAAGTTACATTTGAACAAACAACAAGACATCCATTGTACAGATAAGGCTAAAGTGGAGATGTTTGACCATGATGCACAAAACCAAACACGTTATCGGCACAAACATCTCCTCTGAACACCAAAGTATCCTCAAGTCAAATGTGATGCTGCCTGATAGCTAAAGCTTGGCTCAAACTGAGTCACGCAATGACACGGCTGTGTGAATAGCTGAAAGAGAAGAACCAAGGTGCTGCAACGGCCCAGTCAAAGTCCAGAACTCCCCCTGACTGAAATGTGGTGCAACCTTACAGGAGAAGCTGTGCATAAATGAATGCCTGCAAACCTCAATGAACTGAAGCAACTCTGTAAAGACGAGTGGGCTTAATTTTCTCCGCAGCGATGTGAGAGACCGATCAAGTTATACAGAAAACAACAATTCAAGTCGCTGCTGCTCTGCAAGCTCAGTTTTTCACACAACTGTTTATATTTGTCACCATTTATTCCGAGTACTGAGATATGTGTTCCTAACAGTCATTATTTTTATTAAAATCTTAAAGCTGTGATCTAGTTCGTTTCATGTTGTCTTATTTGAAGAGTTAGAATAAACGCTGATGTCACCCGGCTGAACGCAGTGTATCAACATGATGTTAGCTGGTCTACAGTTTCCTGTGTTTACCACAGCCAGTAAGCATCAAAGCGTGGCGGGGCTGACCTGAGGCAGAGGCAAGGTTTCAGAGGTGCGTCTCAGAGGCTGAGCCGAAGTAGAAGGACTGTTTCTTCCTGTGTGGCCGATCGTATGCGCTCGCGCCTCCAGCTCGGGTCTTCTGCCCTTAAAGCAGAGAGCAACACACACGTTACGTTCCTGCTTTTGCTTATTGTACAACACAGAACAATGAGCCAAAACGTTACGACCACCCCCGCCTAAAATAGCTTGGTCTTGACTCTTTAAAGGCAAATTAGATTTTGCTTTTCTGTTTCCTGCACTTGGTTTAAAGTTCTGAACCTATTGTTATCTTTGTGGCTAAAACCTTTGCACGTTATTTGCTATCAGAGACTTCAGAGCTGAGAGGAAGAAAAGCTGTAGCTCATACCATCGAGCTGGTACTCTGGTCTGAAGATCGGCGTGGAGCCGTATTGAAAGCTGGTGTTGTACGTTGCTCAGGCAAACTCCCCCTCTTCACCTGCAGGAAGGAAGCCGACAGGAAGAAGATAAGATGCCGTTTTTATTTCTATTTATGTTCAGAAATCTAACTTTTTTCATCTTATGCATGATTGATTTTTACAGTGAAAGAGACTTCAAAACAAGAACAACCGCAGGTAATGTAATATGGGTCTGCGTTTAAGCTCCTAAAATAGACTGAAGCAGAAAAGTGCATCTTTATACCTTCATGGAACATCATAAAAACAAATTAACAAGTTCTTACAACCAGAACGCCCAGTTTTACCATGAGCTGCTTTCAAATGTGATTGTTTTCAAAGTAAAACACAAACAAGTGCATTACATTCTCAAAAGTATCCCAAAATGTATTGATCTCATCGGTTTCCTTCATCGTAGGACCCAACATTACTGAGCTTTCAGTGTAGACGTGAGTGGCTGATCAATGAAGAACTTATTACCAAAGGTTAAACTAACATCCAGCTAACATTTTTTGGTTTCCCTTTCAGTTCAACTCAATTCACTTTTATTTATATGGCACCAAATCACAACAACACTTGCCTCAGGGCAACTGTTGTTGTGCACATACAACAACACTTGCCCTGAGGCAAGTGTTGTTGTATGCGTAATGTGTAATTTTTGTCCAAAATTTATCATTCTTTATTAGATAAACTTCCTTAACTGCTTTATAACACAAATAGAGCAGATTTCTCCTGTTTTGGCTTCCCTTCATTGGCTTCCTGTTAAATCCAGAATTGAATTCCAAATCCTGCTCCTCACATACAAGGTCTTAAATAATCAGGCCCCATCTTATCTTAATGACCTTGTAGTACCATATCACCCTATTAGAGCACTTCGCTCTCGCTCTGCAGGCCTACTTGTTGTTCCTAGAGTATTTAAAAGTAGAATGGGAGGCAGAGCCTTCAGTTTTCAGGCCCCTCTTCTGTGGAACCAGCTTCCAGTTTGGATTCGGGAGACAGACACTATCTCTACTTTTAAGATTAGGTTTCAAACTTTCCTTTTTGCTAAAGCATATAGTTAGGGCTGGACCAGGTGACCCTGAATCCTCCCTTAGTTATGCTGCAATAGACATAGGCTGCCGGGGGGATTCCCATGATGCACTGAGTTTTTTCTTTCCAGTCACCTTTCTCACTTACTATGTGTTAATAGACCTCTCTGCATTGAATCATATCTGTTATTAATCTCTGTTGGGTTTTTCTCTGTATCTATGAAGCGCCTTGAGGCGACTTTTGGTGTGATTTGGCGCTATATAAATAAAATTGAATTGAAAAATATCTAATGAGCCAATCACATGGCAACAAGTGCATGTAGACAACCTGCTGAGGTTCAAACAGAGCATCAGAATATAGTTTGTTTATGTCAGAGGTCAGAGAGGAATGACCAGACTGATTCAAGCTGACAGAAAGACAACAGCAATTAAAATCACCACTCATAACAAATTTATGCAGAAAAGCATCTCTGAATGCAAAACACTGCAAACCTTGAAACAGTTGGGATTTAGCTGCAGAAGACCACATCACTGCACGCCGCTGCTGTCAGCCAAAAACACGAAACTAAGGCTACGATTTACATGGGCTCACCAACATTTGACACTTAAAGAAAAACTGTGCCCGGTCGAATGAGTTCTGATTTCTGCTGCAATATCCTGATGGTAGGGTCAAACCTGAAAGCATGGATCCATCCTGCCTCGTATCAATGGTTCAGACTGGTGGTGATGATAATTTTTATGGCACACTTTTGGGCCCCTTGGTACCAACTGAGCATTGTTTAAACACCACAGTCCTCTTGAGTATTTTGCTGACCCTGTCCATCCCTTTGTGACCACAGCCTACCCGTCTTCTGATGGCTGCTTCCTGCAGGGTAACGCACTAAAGCTCAAGTCATCTCAAAGTGGTTCACTGTGCTCAGATGACGTCCACAGTCGACAGATCTCAGTCTAATCGAGCACCTTTGGGATGTGATGGAACTAAAGATTTGCATCATGGATGCACAGCTGACAAATGTGCAGCAGCTGTGTGATGCTATCATGTCAACATGGAGCGAAATTTTTGACGGCGTCCAACCCAGGACTCGGAAATGTGTATGTCCACATATTTTCGTATTTAATAAAAAAAAACTCTACCAACAGAAAGACGCAGAATTCAAAGACTCGAATAAGACACGTAGACGTTTGCGTGGCGCTTTTAGTTTCTCAGGATTTTTACAGTTTCCCTCCATCACTTTGATGTGCTCACATTAAACCACCTTCTTAGCTTTCATTTCCTCTTCACACTCTTTTACATGATCAGTCAAGGGGGGCAACTGGTCACAGTTCTGCTTTTTATCAGTTAATCATAAACTAAAAACATACTCTATTATTTTCATGTATTTCCTGCTCGTTCTCTGCCTGAACAGGCTTAAAACATTACAGCTTTCCTACAGCTTAGCTTTAGTGATAAAGTGATCATTCTGCTTTTTTCAGTGGCTTCAGATAATCCTCCTCGCATGTTCGTTCACATTCAGGTGCCTCACTTTTACAGCATCTCTTCAACATTAACAGGCCTCTATTAATAATAGGGAGGGAGGCATTGTGAAACTGAGCACATTTATATCTCTGATTCAGTCTCAGTTTCACCCCTAACACAGTGGCTTAAGTGGTTACGAAGAGGCTTGAACCAAAGCAGCAAATTCTAGAGCGCAACTATGAAGTCTGTGCATGAAAACTGCAATTCCTCTAATGGCCAGTTAAGGCTGCCTCCAAATGTGGGTCCCCATAGAGTCCCATGTCAACAAGTCCAGCTTTAGAAGAAATAAACATTTTACAGAGTGGTCAATAAAACAGTTTTGGTCTTTGTGGATAATTTCAACTGTGCATTCAAAGGTAGTTAGTGTTTAAAATTAGCTATAGCTGTCGAGCTACAGTATGGTGTCGGTGCCTTTTGGAACATTTCTACAGGAAATAATGTGAGGCTCAGTTAGGACAAGAGAAATTCTCATATTTTATTTGCCTTAGCACAATTAGCTCATATTTTTTGTTAGCCTTAGCACAATTAGCTCATATTTTATTAGCCTTAGCACAATTAGCTCACATTTTATTAGCCTTAGCACAATTAGCTCACATTTTATTAGCCTTAACACAATTAGCAGGTACCTCTGAGTCCAATTTGCTAGCATAACAAACTCATATGTCCAAATATAGAAACCTCTGGCTCCAAAAAAACGAGTATGACCGCATCCAGCACACTAACGCTGAGATTTCTAAATGTCAGCTCTGTAACCTTCATGTGTCATCATGTTTATACACAGTCTATGATTTGAAGCCCGTTGGGGACCCATGTGTGTAGAGTTCTGTCTGCACAGTTTTGTTTTTAGGCTTTTCCAGCTTATCCTACCATCGAAAAACAAAAGCATGCTAGGTTATCCTTGCCCATCCGGCACCAGGACTTCACCAGGAGTTCTTCTAAAGGTCAAGAGGTTTAATAGAAGAGTTCAAAAGCTTCTCTGCAATCAACATGTAAAAATGTTCTTTTGGAAAATGTCATCGTTGGAGTGTTTGGCATTTAGATCATCATCATGGGTTATCGGTTTTATCAGTTATCAGTCATGTTTTCAGTCTATTAAAGACTAATTTTCCCTGATTTTGCAGAGCTGGCTTCAAATAGTCTTTGTTAAAAATGTTCTCAGTATGACTAGAAAAAAAATTCTCATTACACTGAAATTTAACACGTCATCTTTTTGCCTGACACCTGAAATGTGGTTTGACCTTCTGCAATACCACAGAAACTGTCACATCATTTATCCCATTATCTCTGTGTGACACATTACTGTATGTTTGCTGCAAAATGTAAAATTTATAATCAGGTTTTGATTTCTGTAGATATGCTCGAGGCGTTACCGGCTGGGATGGGGAGGGGAACCCTTTGCTGTCGTTGAGGCTGCCATCGTTGAGGTAAATCACCCTGCTTTTAGAGATGGTGTTGGTTTTGTAGAACTCCACCAGCTTGTTGAGGGAGGTGAACTTCTCCTGCCACAGGAAGTACTGGCCTTTGTTGTCCCTCATCACCCTGAAGTGCTGGACGTCATTCTCATGTCTGAGGAGAAGAGATAAAGATTACATCTTTACTATCCATGGCCCACAGACTAAATAACTACTAAATATCAAAAGGTCATTTTTAATTACACAACACTATGTGGATAACATTTCAGGGTCAGAACTAACCGCTTTGTAAAGCGCTTTGAGTGCCTTGAAAAGCGCTATATAAAGCCAATCCATTAAAACATCAGTTTTTCGCCCCTCATACAGCTTCAGTCTGGCTATACTTTTACACTAATTTGACGAATCGCATCCATCACATCTACTTCTGTCCAGATTTATATGCAGCAAAGACCAAACTGAAGTAAATCAGGTCTTAAAACTGGATTAGAGACAAAGGCTGAAAGGTCTCTCCTTGATCATATCAGACTTCCAAATTGAAACAAATGTGTGATTGTGTAAATGATGTTAACTGAAATAAAATTGAGTAAACAGAGTCTTTCGTGGCCCTTTATTATAGAGAGAAAACCTTGATGTACTAATCCTGGTCAGAAGCTCTTATAAAACAGTGCCCTGAAAGAAGGAGTTGAAATTTGTTTAATTTCTTGAGGTTTTTTTCTGCTTCTCATTCTTTTCTAAAGGGAGTGCGCAAGAACATCTACATAACAGACGACTCCCTGTTTCCTTCATCCCACTGGTTCCTCTCTCCTTATCTGGATTGTCCTCTGCTGGTCGATGCACAAAACTACAACATCAAACAAAAACTCCCTCAGCACATAACTGGGTCAATTTATATAGTGTAAAAAAAGTAAATCTACTCAAGGCACATAACAGGCCTAAGAGCACTTGAAGTGTGGATATTATTTATTTAAAGTGTGACCAGCGTTTTCACCACTATGAATCATACGGTACTGTATGTACAGTGCTTGTGATGTGTTGCTTCGAGCAAATGACAACAAAAATTCAGCCAACACCCAGGAAGCAGCTAATTTATAGTGTAAAACTACCACCCAACTATACAGAGGTCATACAGAGATCTACAGCTGAAGTCCCCTAAACTTCAGTTTCTTTCCAAATTATGTTTGGATGACTAAAGCTGAGGCACGGTGGTGTTAGCATCATGCTCTGGTGCTAATTTAATGCCAATGGTACATTGCACAACATGGATGTAATAATGAACTTAACTACTATACAGTTAAAACGTGGGCAAGATTGAGTGCTCCAAGAGAACAATGATCCCAGACACACATTTAAACTGGTTTTGGAACAAATTTGAAGAAACTCTTTCAATTCTTCGAAGAACAATGGTCGAATATCCAGAAATAATTATGCCAGAAGCTACGAAAAGAGTCTGGTCGAGGTGCAACTTGCTAAATGAGATTAAACCAAACATTAGTGTGGCTGAATGTCCCTGTAAGTATACTTTTGAGTCTGTGTGGATTGGAGAAAATCAACAATAAACTTAAACTTGTGCACCCAAATCACATTTATTACAGTTAATAAAGATGTTTCCGGTACAGTTATTCCAACCTGGAAAACGAACAGTTCAAAGAAATCATTAAAAGCCCCAAATCACCAAGACATTGATGCCAGAGCACGAGTGTACGTAAACCTCTGACCACAACTGTATACATTAAAAACCCATGGACATACTAAAAGACAGCACCTGTTACTGGTTACTGAAAAATTAAAATACACGAGTCTTGAAACCATTTAGGACTGGAGATATTTTGCACGGGTGTTATAAATAACATACGGCACGACAGTCTTTCAAACTGTCCCGGCGGATCCTGTAATCAGAGCGCTAAAAGGAATCATCTGCGCTGGTGGTCTGACAGTCAGCGGACACGAGAGGATAAACTGACTTCACCTCTGCCTCGCTTGTTTATTCTGCAGCTGCCTTTGGTGACAAAAAATAAGAACCTCCAGCGAAGGAGGAAAGAGCTCAGAGGGCGTGACACTGCAACGCCAAAATATTAGGGAACTCTATCTGATCTTTTAGTAGATGTTATCACACTTCCAGTTTAAAAACGACCTAATTATTTTCTTAAGCACAAGCACATTAAAATAATTCAAACAATCTAAATGTCAATTTGATGATTTTCTTGACTGTTTTTTTTGGTCTACAGAGTGCACAGACCAGGGGTGTCCAACTCCAGGCCTCAAGTGCCAGTGTCCTGCAGGTTTTAGATCTCACCCTGGGTCAACACACCTTTATCAGATGATTAGTTACTTATCAGGCCTCTGGAGAACTTCAAGACCTGTTGAGGAGGTAGCTTAGCTATTTAAAATTAGCTGTGTTGAATCAAAGATGCGTCTAAAACCTGCAGGACACCGGCCCTCGAGGCCTGGAGTTCCTCGCCCCTGACATAAACGAAGTACATAGATTTTGTGTGTCATTTTATGCTGGAAAAACTATACAGCAGCCTCACATGAATAACTGTGCAGCCTCAAAAGTGCCAAAATGAAACAAGTAAATACATCACCAAAATATTATTTCATTAAAACTGTAAATAAAAAATGTTTTAAATACATAATGAATTAATTAAATTAATTCTTAATCCAAATATCAACTGTGTTTACATTTTCAGAAAACTTTCCCTCTGACCTCTCACCTTGGGGTCGAGGTCACTGAGATTCGAACTCAGGTTTTCAGTAGATACACCGATGGTATCAGTCGCTTTAATCTCCAGTTATCGCATTCACAAACTCTGGTGTCCATGTCGCCTAGCTGGCTACCCGCCCACCCAGCAGGGTGACGACAATACCCCATCAGGCTTTTATGGCTGAGGCGTAAAAAGGCGGTAAAGTACTCAGTGAAGCTGTGCACAAGTGTCGCCAAGTGTCAGATGTTATCAACCTGCCGTCTCACTCTGAGCTGTCCTCCAGTCCTGACTGTACTTGTCACGCAGGAACGAGCAAGCATGAAAACTCAAACTCTTTATACTTAGTATGAAACAAACACTGACCAAAAGCAAAGCAAGGCTTTGACTAGAGCAGCTTTAGTCCCGCCCACTGACTTTGGTGCTGCGGTTAAAGATAAATAAATTCATGCAGCACAGCATGCAGTACCTTATTAACCACAGTGAATGGGATTTTGACTAAATAAATCCACAATTAATTAATTACACTTTTAATTAACTGTTTGTTTATGTATTTATTTCATTTTGACACTTGTGGTGCTATGTCTATGTTGGATGCACATAAAGCACAGCTCTAAAGGATACTCTGTTTTATTTGTGTGTGTTATTCTGATTTATGAGGTTAAGCTACAAAATTAACCTCATATTGTATTGAAATAAGACTTAAGTATTAAATAAGACCTGAAACTAGCAACTGAGACCATGAACCATGTTCACTGGAGTTACAGTTCAAGTGACAAGTATGGTTATTTTTTTCATTAGCTCGTCTTTTCGCAAACAGACGAGTCTCCCTCTGCTGGCTGGGAGAAATAATGCAGATATAACGTACTTTTATATTAATCCGATTGGCCTGTTTCATGGGAACTGTAGTTGGACCAAAGAGACGGTTTTGAAAGTGTATAGCCGGTTATGGTTCAAACCAAAATGGTTACCAGGAGCAGTGGGGGTTGTGGGATAGGTTAACGGAGTCGCTGTAACACTTTAAGATCCGAAGTATAAATCTTCTTTACACAGTGAATACGCATCTGTTTTTAATGACAGTGTGGTCAAATAAACCCTCGGTGTTGTGGCTGGTGCCATCCATTGCAAAATCTTGGTGTTTATTAGTTACCAAAGTTGGAAAAAGGAAGTTTGGTTTCAACTGAAACCCAAGATTCGGCATTTTTGAATGAGAGTGAAACTGGTCTCTACCACTGTCCATTCACGTGACACTCAAACAGCACACAGAGCTGGAAGTTTAGCTTGAAACCATAGACTATTAATAAAATAGACAGCATCATCACCCACAGGTTTCTGGACATATTATTTTGAGTTACGGTTTTTACAATGTTAGTTTCTTAGACCGTATTTAGAAGGTGTGCTGTTAAGTTATTATTTAACAGTATTGGGAGATTGACTCTCACTTGGAGCCCGCCGCTTGGTAGAAACATAACATAAACGAAACTTTAGCATCTTCCCTTCGTTTACATGACTCATAAAACCGGTCAATACGAGACACCAGCAGACTTTCACCGCTGAGCCAAATGAAAAACTTTGTGATTGGTTTTTATAGCACAATTTTTATAACACATTACATGGTGCAACTAGTAATTTTTTCTTGAATTAATCATTAAAAATCAAGTAAATGTCAAAGAAGAGCAGAAAGGTAATCAGAAATCCAAAGTGATGTTTTCGATTGTCTCATTTTATCCAAATTCAAAGACGTTCAGTTTACATTTTTAAAGAAAAAGAAGGTAAAACATCAGGTTATGTGATGAGTTCTTGAAAAACAACACCATTTGGTTCTGGATCTGGATCTAGCCCCGTCTGGTCTATATGCGAAACAAATGTAAAAATATTTCTTTACTGTTTTATGAACTAAAAGAACGGATATCCAGTTTGATGCTGGTTGAAGCCGCTGACGTGCTAATATGCCTAGCATGCTGTCAAAGAGCTGAACAAACAGAATAAGTGACTCGGTAATATTCTATAATTTACTTCCCCTTTAACTGTCAAACCAGATGTTGACTAAGCATAGTTAAACATGCTGAACATCAGCACGTAGGCACGCTAAAGTACGCATTTAGCTTCAGCATAAATATAGCTGTGAGCCAAACTTTAAGACTTCCCATTGCTTTACTCACTTGACAGAAATGGAGAAATCCCCCAGGGAGGTTTGGCACCCTCGGATCAGAAACTCCCCGACAGTTTTGGACTTGAGTATGTCCTCTGCAGCACTGCGACTGGCGTCCTCTTTAAACCACCTGCACACAGAGGCCACAATGCTGCTGGTTATCTAAATTAAGTCACTCACACTCGTGCACAAAGCGGCCAGGAATCGTTACAAAAGTTTAAAACCAAGAATGAACCAATGTTGCTTTAGTCGTTTTTATTTACCCTTTATTCATACCTGTAATCCCACTGAGGCTCAATGTCTCACTCACAACAATAAAAAAAGCTAAAATTGCCTAAATCTTTTGGTTTGTTTATACTGCTGCTTTTTTATGTTTGCCCGAGTTAGAGTTATGCTCTGTTTTAGCCAATCAGCCATAGTTTCACAAACAACAAAACCTTTCAAATGGTAAATGGACTGGTTCTTATATAGCGCTTTTCTACTCATCTGAGCACTCAAAGCGCTTTACACAACTTGTGCATTCACCCATTCGCACAAGCACATTTTTCTAAGTGCTTCATAGCTAACATTCACACACATTCATACTCCGATGGATGCATCGGAGAGCAATTTGGGGTTAGTATCTTGCCCAAGGATATTTGGCATGCAGACTAGGGGAAGCCAGGAATTGAACCACCAACCTTCCGATGACCTGCTCTACCACCTGAGCTACAGCAGTCTTTTACACGCCGTTTGGCCTAAACTATCCTGTAAGAATAAATTTCCCTGGGTTAAGCCAAACATTTCATACAAGAGTTGATGTGAACCCAAGTCTAACCCTACTACAAGCTCTCACAGCAGTTTGTGCAAAAATTATGAAACTTAACTGAATTAATTTGTGTTTCTCGACACTGATTTTAACCGTATTTTCACTTCTTTTCCACCAGGCCCCTCGCTCCGCCTCTGTTGTTTCGTGTCAGTGCGCACACACTGAAGATTTTCCACTCAAAGGGTAAAAGCATTGGCATCGTGAGTCAATTTGCAGCTCACGCCTCAGTTCAAGACCCCCACAAAGAAATGATTTTTACACATCCATTGGATTTTCAAAAGATATCTGTTTGTAGTTCAAGGCTGTAGGTCCCTCTCTTACCCCGGAATCTGGAAATCGATGTAGTTATGTGGTACAAATCCTTCCCGTCCATTCATCTCCGCCTTACACCAATCACCTTCAACGTTTATAATCTGTTCAAAAGCAAAAACAAAACGTGTCAAGCTGGAGGAAATGGAAAACATGCCTTCATTATCTAATCATATACTGACCTTTAGTAAATCACCCTTTCTGAAGCTGAGCTCCTCGTCCTCTGTTGCGATAAAGTCATACTTTCCTGAGGCTTCCATTGAGAAGTTTCAGGGAGGTTTAGAAGAACGTGAAGGAGAAGTGGCAAAGGGCTTTTTCTGCAGGGATGAAGACAAACACCAACACAAGTTATGATTTACAGGTTGTAAAAATACAGCTGACAGCAGTGAAACTTGAACATGCAAACCAGACAACAGCATTTTATTTAAACTGATAGTGTGGTTTGTGTCTGTCGGAAGCCACAAGAGCTCAAGCTGTTGTAAATGTAAATGTTAGTTATTATGCTTCCATCACCATATACTTATGTTTGGACTACAACAGAAACTCTAATGATGCGTATTTTATTTTCTAATAGGTTTCAGTGTGCACCCTCTGCCTGGAACCAACCATTCAGTCTTGTAGTGCCGAGGCATTTTTAGCCTTTTGTGCTAATGAACTCAATATTTCTTATGAGACATTTGAAATCACCATCTTGGGCTCTGGTATACTTATACACAGCTCGTAATTTATAGGACATGGAAAGGAAGGACAAGGGAATGACATGCAAGGAGTAAACAGGAACTGGAAAACTTCATTTGTCGTCCATTTTTACATTATGGAGAGACACAGACGCCACTTCTCCATTCCCTGCAGTTTATTTAAACGTATACAGAAAGGATGAGAAGACAGGGGTCGACGCAGTATTCGAGAAAATGCAATTCTCCAACGAAGGAGCTCTAAAACGTGGATCTAATGTTAAGGATCTGAATCCCATGACAGCAGTTATCATCACAGCTGGTTATTTTATTTTCCCACCAACGTGAATAAAACCTTCACTTGTTTGTGGTTACAAAGTGAAGGATGTGGTAAGCTTTCGTGAAAAAGCTGGCTCTATCGTTGCAGCTGTAGAGCACTTTGCAACCTTACACAGTTCTGACAAGAGACACAGAGCTGCATAACACCCGATGCTGATATTAACCTAGCAAACAAATGCCACCTGTTAAACCACACACAGACTTAAAATAAACTTTAACCCTTATAATGGTTTTTATCTTTAATAATGAACAGATGTCTGAAAACTGACTCAAATTCAGATGTAAAAAACTTTAGTTCCTGTTAATTAGACTAGTTATCCCAGGCCAGCGGTACTTTTGCAGGTGCCAGGGAAGTATGTAAAAGCCAATATATAGGAGCTAGGTAACCTGAAGCAACACACAAAAAGGTGTAGTTAAAACAGTGAATAAACAGTTTAAAGTTTACTAGATTAATCATTGTAAATCCTTGGATTAACAGCTAAAGTAATCCAATGAAAGCCAAAGACTGCCAACTACATTTGGCTGATAAAAAACAGGAATTAACATGTTAAGTAGTCAGCTAAAAGTGACGAAAAAGTGTACCTAAAGTAAGGAATTTTTAAAAAGTACAATTGTTGGATTGAATGCTGAATTAGTTATTTTGAAGTCAAGGATTAACAGCCAAAATAGTCAGATAACAATCCAGGATTAAAAGCTGAATTATTTACCTAAAAGTTATGATTAATATATGAATTAGACAAAAACTAAACAGGGCTTAACATCTTAATTAGCCATATCAAAATCCCAGATTAGCAGTTGATTTACTCAACAGAACGTCATGGAACAGCTAAAGCATCCCAGTAAAAATCAGGGATTAACTGCTGAATTAATCAGACAGATTCATCAGTTAATTCAAAACACGGGATGGTAATAAGAAGGATAATAACAGATTCGTATAGCACCTTTCAAAAATCCAAGGACACTATACAAACATTTGGTTAAAGTCATGAATTAACAGTTGAATTGTGTTGCATTAAAAATGACATATTAACAGCTAAATATAAATCACAGATTAACAGTTAAAATATTGAATATTTAATTAGTCGTATCGCAGAGCACAGCGCACAGCGTCATATTATAATAGTTTTATTACACAACACATAACGGTTAGACGTGGAAATTGTGAAACAAGGGAGGCGGGGGTCCTGTACTTGGGTGGTAGCTGAGGAGTCACGTGACACATTTCTCAGTGATGTATGCACGTAACAGAATATGCAAACCGTTACAATGTAACTGAAAAAGTAACAGTAAAACATTTGTTGAGCTACAAAGTGCTGTGATGTCACACAAAGCCGCATCTTAATTTTTGATTATTTTTCACATGAATCGCATGCGTCACACAGTCTTGATAATGTGGATCAGATAACGACAGTATGAGAAAAGAAACAGCATAATTAATCATAGCAACAGATAAAACGAATGCACGAATAACCCAGATTTTAAAAAATGGCAAATGATGATTGAAATCAACAAGAGTGCAGAAAAAAAGAGAACTGGTACCGGTGTATGATTTTATTTGTAGGTTTACTTGATCCGAAAAGAAAACAAGTTTTGTGGAATTAATTTATGTCACAAGCAACATTAAAGGTGTCACTAGCTGAAAGTCAAAGGATTTCTCAGTTGGCAGCTTCGGCTCGTCTGTTCTCGCACTTCTTCCTCTCTCTCAGACCCTTGGGAGGAGATAAGAGGAAGAGTTGCAAGTGATGGAAAAGTACCCTAAACTTCTTCTCATGTGTTGTTGTATCAGGTCTGTTAGTTCAGTTAATGCCTTGTTTAGTTTTCATCATTTTAAAGACCCTGTTATTGATTTCTTTTTTATAAAATATCTGAATTGTTTTAGATTAAAAGCCTCAGCTTATTACGTCACAACTCACAAGTCATCTTTGCAAGCCTTGCTGCTTAAATGCCAATTGAAAAAGACAAATAACTGCGAGGATAGCAGTAAAAACTGCAAAACCCATTTTAATGATTGAAATGGTTAACTAAAAGCTATGAAATATAAGATGAAGTCCTTTAAAGATATGGGTAAACAGCTGACATCCATCAACAAAAAGTCACAGATTTAGACCTGAAATGATGAGCTTAAGGTTATGGACCAATCCTTGAAAGATTTGGATAAAAACAACAGATTAAATCTTGCAATGGTAGCTACAACACAATCATTCAAACTATGTAATGAATAAGCAGTAATGTGCAAACAGTAAACTAAAATCTATTCTATCTCATTGTGTATTCAGTATCAGTGCGGGTTTAGATTACACAACAGTAACCAAAGGTTGTCAGCTGAAACTGCTAAAAATTGTGAATTACCAGTTGAAAAACTCTTCTTTCAGTAATAAGTAAAGAGTTGCGATGGGTAAAACTCACAGACAAATAGTTGAAACCTTTGGATTGACAGCTGATCACAGCCACAGATCAGACGAGCGGTGAAACATCTTCAACTTAATCAAGTCCACTCGCTTTCTTTCCAAGCTCCTTAGACTGAAGTTGAAAGATTTCTCTTTTATTAATGGTATTGGGTAAATATTTAAAGTGGCTAAAAAAACAGCAAAAAGTGGACACATAAATATAAACACTGTACCTCTGCTGCTCTGTAGTTCCTGCTGCAAATACAAGCTTGATGCTGCCTACTTAAACAGATTTTTGTATATGTTTTAATGAAATATTCGGAACAACACCGACGGTGTGGCAATCAGGACTGCTTTAGTGAACCTGACGTGCTGATTTTGGACAAAATAATAATATTTTTTTAATATGAATGGTTAAAAGGATTTTTAAACAGAATAAACCAGGTGAGTTAAGATTAAAGTTAATGAAGGCTCATTTTAGTTAATCAAACTAACTGTCCATTAAAAATAAATAACAGGTGCAATTCAAGCTGTTTTTAAAGCAGGCTGCAGCTTCAGGAAACCCCCTTGTTATGTGCTGCACAGCTGAAACACTGACCAGTATGCAGCCAGGGCTTTGTGGTTAGAGTTTGCTAGTACAGTTTCAAATATGCCTTAAAAGCATTTCTGTACTCTTTTATTTAGACCATCAAAGTTGTCGTCTCTGCTGTATCCAGTTTGGTCATGGTTTACGAGACTGATTCATCTGCGGATTATTTTCTCAATTAGTCTGAATTTATGTGGCCTAAAAATGTTTCAAATGCCATGTTTTGCCAAAAATTCACATTATTTAGTACTAAAGAGGGAAAACAGAAGCATTTCAGAGCCTCAAACTCAGTAACTCCAGCTGCCACAAGCATTAAATGTTTCCATATCTGAGGCTTAAACTGGATAAATCCCAGCATGTTGTGCTTAAAAATAACACTCGATTGCTGACCTGAATTAGTTTAGAACTTAATTAGTGTCCTTTTCAGCATATCCACCAAGTACTAAAAGCAAACAGAAGGCTGCACGCATTTGTTCAGTGGTACTAGCAACCAACTGCAACTTTCAGAAGCGTCTTTCTCATGTTGATGCACCTGCATCATAAACTGCCTCTGTGCAGCGACCCTTGCAAATGCAAGAGTTCACACCGGTGCTCTGAAACTTCTTAGATTTCACCAGCAGTGCAGAAGTCACTGACATCTTTCTCTGAATTAAAAGTTTCAAAAAGTAAAGCTTTAACTTTGCTGGGATGGTAAATATATCACTGGCTTTTGATCTGTCAGGTATCCTGATGGGTACTGTCATCACAATCATCTTCAGTAACGAGGAAAACAAACAAAATCATTTTTATAATCTAAAATTTTAGGGCAGAAATTTGCTGCTTTAAGCTTCTCAGACGTAGATGTTGGGTCAACGCCACTTTCGGACCTTTAAGGTACGTGGGAGATTGATTCATATTTATAATGGTTTTCCTCAGCATTGCTTGTTGTGTGCCCCGTAAATAAAAATGACTTGGGAGAAATTACATGCTGCTCAGAAATCCTTTTTACTTACAGAAAATGCCACTAAAGTACAATTTACGCATTTTTAAAACTGTCGCACATCATGATCAGTGTTTCAAAGGGGTCAAAATGTAAAACATGAATTTGTTAACGCAACATATGCACCAGTGGATATTAAGGAGTTCAATATGTAGACATGTAGAGAAAGAGCACACAGCGCACAATCGTTACTGGTAGTTAAAGCAAAGAGGACTGCAGAATGGGAAAACTCCAAGTAAAACCAGACACAACAATATTAAAATCGTTCACTAAATCTAGTGTAGAAGCATTATTAGCTAACCCAGGAATACGTTCCCTGTAACAGGATGCATCAGATGTATAAGCAGTTGTTCATTTAAGCTCGCTTTTAGTCTTTTTTTCATCATTTTTAGGAGGCAAAACTAAAAAAAACATCAAAAAAGCTGTTTTGTGTCACTTTCTTTTGCTTTTTATATTAAATAAATGAATGTTTTACATCAAAATTCATATACGTATTTAGATTAAACTCTTTAGCTGAACTGCTTAAATTTTAGTCTCCACGTGGCGCAGCATTTATCTGAAGCTTTTGAGTAAAATTCAAAATAAATTAGAAAATAAATAAAATGTAAATGTGAAATTTCCCAGTCCAAAGTGGCACCTCTGGGCTGTCTAAATTGGGGATGCAGCTTTGATACTAATCCAGTACTGACTGGGTAAGCTGGATCATTCATACGTCAAAACAAAGCTCTGAGGAAGCTAACAGGTAACAAGGTGCTTCACGCTCGTGACGCCGCCTTTTTTGTATGTTTGCCAAACACGCAAACGTAACCACAAAAGACCTGAGTCACTATTTTTCGCTCGCTGGGAAACTTTTATTGCACTTCCAGTAAAATAACTAGATTGACATGATTTCACCTTAGTTATCTCTGTCTGCTCCACTCCGTGTGCTCTCGCAGCGGCACTGAGAGCAAGGACAGGCCAAACTAGCATGACCATTTAAAACCATTTAAATTCACTAAGCACTCACACTGAGCTAAAATCGGTTTTATATTAGCCCCGTTTCCAGTGAGGACTACAGCTCATTAATGTAACCCTGCTATCAGATGGTAACTGTCATCAGCAGACACCCAAAGTTGAGGTATGATTGTCAGAATGGGAACAGGATAAGGTTGGACTGGTGGATCAATGATTTGGGGAAAAAAAACATCATCAAGTTTATGGAAGTTTAATTAGCTGTAAACACTGTGATTACATTACAACTTCTCTATAAATGTTCTCATTTGTCAACGCTTCATACGTTTGTTGTTTAACCGTTTTTAACTTTTCAAAGGGCCTCTGTGTTTTCCTTTGATGAATTAGCAACTAATACTTAAAAAATGAGAATTTTAATAGCTTTCTTAAAAGCAGAACATGATGCAAAATTGCCTAATACACCTGACGCCACTTTTATGACCCAATAGTAAAAAGCAGTTCAGTTTCAGTTTTATTTGTCATATGCAAGTTAGCACAGGGTCAACATTGCAATGAAATGTGTTTGACGAGCAGCAGTCACTCAGCAGCATGGTACAGTAGAAGAAAATATAATAAAATATAATAAAATAAAATTATTATATATAGCAGCATATATAACTGAATTAACAACTGTTCCTTTCATTTTTCATCTGGATGTTCTGTTGGATTCACATTCCACAATTGAAGAAACAGAATTTATTCCACTTTTAGTCTATTTGTCAAATAGAAAGTGGCTCCTGATGCTCATTCTTTCAACACAGGCTTCATGCAGTGTTTGCAGAGGAGGATGTGACCACCACAGCTCGATTAGAGGAGATGGAACAGGCCTCTAACATGAGGTCTGACCCAACTGCAGCCACAGAAGCAGCTGTTCACAAGTCTGATGAATTAATGTCAGTTATGAACTAAGTACACGCAGGCCCTATCTTTTTCTCACCAACAATAGCTTTTATAACCACTTCCCCAAAGCTGGGGGTACTCTAAGCATGCAAAATGGGGAACAAACAATCCGATTCAAATAGATCTGAGAAACAGGCAGAAAATGCGAGAAATTCTTACTTCAGGCGTGAAGATCTGCCATGAGTTTACTGGCACTGACGAATAACCAGAAGATGTCAGAGCCTCAAGTGGAGTTCAGCCTTAATTAATGAATTCAACTGAATTTAAAAGGCTGAAAGAACGAGCTGTTGGGTTTTATTTGCGGGAATCTATCTATATTAAATTAAAAGAGACACATTTTGCTTTTCAGCGACTAACATGAGAGATGGAGAAGTGAGAAACTGAGAAAAAGAGGAAGAGCAGTGAGCAGGAGCTGACCTGAGTCTTTTTAACAAACAGCTTTTTCTTTGAATATTTCTGATATTTATTGTGGTTCGGCTTACCTTTCCTCCCCTCTGGAGTCGACTCAAACTTTAGACGAGTTTATTCTAAGCCTGCCCGCTTCTCCCTGCGCAGTTTGAGCGCAGCAGCATATTTTAAACTTTTATTAAATGCAGGAAAAATCTTATTAAAGTCCTGTTTCTGTGCTGAATGAAGTTTCCCCGACGGGTCAGTAGAGTGAATGAAGTCGACTGAGGACGGAAGATAAACACGCTCAGCGTTCGTCTGCAGTCTGCGGTCTTGGCTCTGCTGCTGCAGCTGCACCAAGAGCGACGCCTTCCCTCCAACTTCAGTCCACCTTATCAAAATAAAAGCCACGGGTTCCGCCGTGTCTTCTCTCTGTGTGGTTTTTTATTATTTATTAGAGCCCAACATTAAACCAATGAGCTATTGTTACTATTATTATTAGTAGTAGTAGTAGTAGTAGTAGTATTTAGTAGTTATCACAGCAGATCATCTGCCTCCTTCACCACGTCCCCCGTTTTCCTTCTCTCACCCCAACCAGTCGCAGCAGATGGCCCCGCCCCTCCCTGAGCCTGGTTCTGCCGGAGGTTTCTTCCTGTTAAAACGGACTTTTTCCTTCCACTTTCGCCAAAGTGCTTGCTAATAGGGGGCTCATATGATTATTGGGGTTTTCTCTGTATGTATTATTGTAGGGTTTAATTTACAATATAAAGAGTCTTGAGGCGACTGCTGTTGTGATTTGGCGCTGTATCAATAAAATTGAATTGAATTACATCAGTGAATCTTCTCTGTTGTCTTCTCTTTTCCCTCCTGTCTAACAGCTCCAGCTTAAAAATCCAGGATATCCGCTACCCTCCTGTGTACATGTCCAAACCTCCAAAGTTGCCTCCAAACTGTCCGACCTGAGCTGTCCCTCTGATGTTCTAATTTCTGATCATTCCCACTGAAAATATTAACATCTTCAACTCTTCTAAACCTTCCCTTTCACTCTTGCTGTTATTCTTCTGTCACAAATTCCCAGTGAAAATCTTGGCATCATTAAGATTTGGATCAATTATTTATTTATTTTAAAAGTTTGTATGCATTTATGTTTTTTGAGCACCTACATAAACTACACAAACTTATGAAACATACCACACATTTACATTTTAAAGAAGGCTCCAGTTGCCAAGGTAACCCTTTAATGTATTTACTACCAGGTTATACGTCAATCACAGGTACTCTTCACTCTCACTGAGAGTCACTTCAGTCACTCAACTGCAAATACAGAAAAATCTATCTCAGGTCAAACCCACTTTGTCTCACCAGCGGTTATTTCGCCAAGTGGCCAAATATCTTGTGATGAATCTCTTCTAATATGCAAGCATCTTAAGTGAACCCTAGTTTTTAGCAACCCAATTAAATTAAATTACTTAACCTGAAATCAGGACATCACTCACTGGTTTGATAATTTCTTCATCATGCTTTTTCTTTTTCAAAGTTTGAAAATTGGATAAAGGGAATGGTCGGGAACAGAAACTAAATATCTATGAGTTTACAATGAGAGTGAAACTTCTCTATAAATGCTGGGCCATCATATGATCCCTAGAAAGATGCTGAGCTGACATTTAGGGTTTAAACTAAAGAGCTGTCATCCACTTCCTTCTGGACTTTACATTTTAAAGACTCAGCGTCAATGTCTTGACTGTTGCCATGTTAGTTTTTAAAGGTAGAAGTGAGCATAACTGGAAAAGAAGTTATTAGTGCAGTCAACCACTCAGCAGGCAGCATTATTTGTCACTTACACTAAGATATTTAAATTTTTGAACAAACTGGCTGCGCGGCTCTTCTACATAAGTAGACACAGAAAACACTAGAAATCAAAATGGACCTCCAGCCTTTGTTTTCTACTCTGCATGATTCACAACTCAAAATGATCCTCCCCTCTTTAAGCTGTCTTTCTTCCGATTGGCTGCCAGTCACAAATAACAGCAAGTGGGTGGATAACTGTGCCTGTGGTTACCATGTTAGTGATGTCTTGACTATGTTATTAAGTGATTTTTCACATATTTTGGAATAAAACATTAAAAAAATACAGTTTTAATTTCAGTTCAGCATCACGTTTTGCACTTAAAATACCACATAACAGTCATACAAATGATATATGCTAATATCTTATTCAATGTCCTGCAGGTACAACACACTCAAGAATATTCAGATGATAAATGTACCTTGCAAACCTACCTGCTGAATAAATAAATCTTCAAAGAACTGCACTAATGTACAGTCCTATTTAAATCAACTTGCAGAGACCCAAAAGACTGAAAACCTGCCAGAGCACATGAAGAAATGAAGAAATAAGAAACGCAGATGCGTTCATCAAAGCAGGAGCGACTGTGAGCAGGATGCTGCTGCAACATTTGTGAAGATACCAGAATGGTCATAAGAAATGAAGATGGGGAAAATTTTACATTGAGTTCTGCTTATTTTCAGCGTGGTAGTAGTTTATCTAAAATCTAAAAATCTAAAAACACAGATAATCTGCAGCTCTTTAAGGACTGATGTGTATTCATTAAAAAACAGGCTCCCTGATCTTTAGGAACCCAGAAATCACAAGATCGTACATCTACACTGAAATGCTACATCAGATAGATAAAATAAATAATATTTAATACCACACAAAACACATAATCAGGTTTTAATTTAAAAAAAATTAGAACAACGTTATTATGACTATTTGTTTTTAATTGTTATATTATTTACTTTTATTATTACAACAACTCGCATACCAAAATAATTTCTCAAATGTGGGCTAAATTAGCAGTATTTTTTTTTTATTATAAGCGGTACTAGTAGTAGAAGTATTTATTATTATTATTCATTTACAGAATCAACGGTCCACAATTTAAAAACTTGCTTGATGTTTACAGATCATTTTCCTACAAGAAGACTGAGGCTAATGTGTCCACAGCTGGGACCAGTAGCATGTCGTCTGAAATCCTGTGAGCACATATCATTTTCAGAAGGATGAGGAATTAAATTTAAACGAGAATTCTTAATTATTCGTCAAATGTACTCCACATGCACTCCTCTGCAGTAAAAGTCTATTAGCTTTACCATTACTTTCCTTTACTACAAAGCTAATAGTAAGCTCTGGATCGGGCACTCTGAACCAACCCATAATCATGCTGCTCCTGGCTCAGACTGGATTGTGGCTACCTCTCCCTGAGGAGGTCGCTTCCTGTTAAAAGTTTTTCCTCCCCGCCATTGCCTGATCTCACAGGAGACCATCTGAACACTGAGACTGGGATTCCTCTCTAATATTGCGAGGTGTGTACCTTCCAGTATAAAGTGCTTTGAGGTCACTGTGGTTGTGAATTGGTGCTGTATAAATAAAACTCAACTTAATCATGTTGCTTTAAGTTTTATTAAACTTGCTTTCCTGTATAGTTTGTTCTCAAGCATGCAGCACACACATGGCTGTACAGTCTGTTCTGGAGAGAGAAATCTTACATGCACTCTCGCTTTACATGCATGAAACTTGCATAAGAGGATGTTTGGTTGTGCGCACATCACATGCCATCACCTCTAAATGTTCTCATCACTCATTTGATCTGTAAAAAAACTTATAAGACAGTTTAATAGAGTCATTTTTTCAAACATTTTTATCAACATAGTTATTCATATTTTTGAATGACTGCAGATGAACACAGGATGTGATCAATCAATGAAACTACACATTTACATAAGAAACTGAAATATGCTTTAAAAAGCACTAAGCGACACGAGACTCGCTTCTCTTTCATTTTCCTCTGTAGTCTTAAAACAGTCACATTATGTGCATTAGATAAAGATCAAATCCTGTTATCTTGATAACTGCTTGTCTTCTTATTTAGATGCTTTCTAAATAGTAAATGGTGAAGATACATTTTTATTACTCAGAAAAAGAAAAGAGAAAAGTGAATTCTTATGCATTTTACATCCCTGTTCTGTTCTTTTGTTATGTATTAGATTGTTTTTATAATTCATGGCACCGCTGATGCTTCTCCACCAATCAGTGACTATTACCTCAATGGAGTGTGTGTGTTAATGTTGATACAACAGAAAATAGTGTATTTATTTTAACGTTTTAATTAACTGCATGGAGAAAAGTGTCAAACACAACAAAGTAGAAATGATGAATGTCATTTTTTATCCTCTTTATGTTTTTATGTTGTGCTTAAAAATCTGGATTTTGTGCTTTTCTAAAATTTGGTATGCACAGAAATTAAAAAGCCTTGAACCTGGTCTGTGTTTAATTTTGCATTATAAGTTTTTGATCTTTTTTTTCTTTCAGATTGTGTCATTTAGTTGATTCGGCACACGTTTGTTTTGTGTTCACTTACTTTCTGTGTGTTTTACATCATATGCAAAGTAAAACCAAATCAGACCATTTTATTGTACTTTACACAGTTCAGACAATATTATTGCATTACTCGGGTTATAGATAAATAACACAGAGAAACAGCTATATCATATTACTCAAAGTGCATCATGTGCATTTAGTAAGGAAGGTCCATTCATGTCCAAAAAGAATAGACAAAAGCACGAGTGACTTCTTCTCTATGTCTTGAATGTAATCCGGTTGCAGACCACAAACATGGCGGTCTTCTTCTTGGCCAAACAAGGAAATCCCTAAGTAAAAACAATCTACTAAAGAGTTTGATCTTTTGTGTGAATATTTGTAGGACTCGTTCCAGATTGTTCCAGTTTTCCACCTGGTTTGAACCACTGGTTTACCTGCAGTGTTAAAGCCTCGGTCAGGTTTCCTTCATTTTCCTCATTTCAGGTTTAAAACTGACCCAGAATGAAAGTAAAATGCACTTTATTATTCTGTCATTGTTGCCATGTGAAACATATAACTCTATTCCTATTCTTTTAACTGACATTTCAGTGCCATCTCATTAATAATAATAACTTTATTTCTATAGTGCGACCTTTTTAAAAAAGAAAAACAGAGTTTATCCAGTGCTTTAACAGAGAAGCAAAAACAATCATACAGAATATAAATAAGTATAAAAATAAAGAGATTTTGAGGCAGTAAGATGATTAATCCTATGCTGAGCTACACAGAAGAGTCGCAATTAAAATCTCGCTGTAAAGCCAACACTGGCATTAGTCATCCGTCATCACCGACACAAGCAGACATCTCTGTAATATTCAGCCAGAGACGGAGGAAAGGTGGTTAGAAATCAAACAGCTTCTTCCTGTAGCATGACAGGAGTTCCTCACTGAGGGACTCTGTCTGGCCAGCCTCATGCAAAATAAATGAGAAAACAGACTGAATGCATGTGTGCCGAGCTGCTCTCGGCGTGTCAGAGCTCACAGATCGCAGGAAGGTGTAAAAACGCAAGTCTGACCTGAATCTCCAAACCGCTCGCTGTGCACAGCAGCTGCAGGTGGATCACATCCGCCTCTTGCCCTGTTACTCAATACCACAAGATAAATACACAGTTGTGTGTGTGTGTGTGTGTGTGTGTGTGTGTGTGTGTGTGTGTGTGTGTGTGTGTGTGTGTGTGCGTAGACACAGAGACAGACATTAAACTTGGGTTTGTTTAGAAATGCCACAGGTGCATGCAGTGGCCGACTGTTATTAACTCTCAGTGTGAACATGTTTAGCATTTACATGTTTTAAAACCGTTTAAACTTGTTGGGAACGCACATTAGTGCAGCTGTGTGCTTTTCTTTTTTCATTTAAAGGTTTTGTAAATTACTTCCAAAATGAACTGAAGCTCTCAAGAACTGCCAGAACTTTGTGCCCAAAATATTGGTGTACACGGTTGAAAACAGGCCTGGGCTCCGCTTTCATGTATTAACCAATTTGTGCCACAAGATGGTGCAGTGAGTCAACCAGACCTGTCATTAACCTTCTTAATTACAGTCAAAAGCCGAAGCCTCTTGAGGACATGGAAGTACGGCTGAAAATAAAAATCAAAGGTTAAGAAAAAATATTTAGCACTGGAGAAATGCTGCCCCCTGGTGGAGTTTAAGGTAAGACTTGCACAGAGTGATTACAGAAAGTGCCTGCATTAACCCACTGACTGTATATTAAAGAAACAGCCAGTGCAGATTTGCTTTAAATGTGAAATCCTTCAAATGACCAGTTCAAGAAAACAGAAGATGGCAAATCAAAATTGCACATCAGTAATTTTTGCAAGTAAAATGAAGAAGTCACCAGTTTTCTGAATTAGTCCCTATTAGAGTTATTTGTTCCACACTATTGTATTTATACTGTCCCACTGCAATAATAGTAGAAATGTGAAACAGGAAAAAAAGCTTCAGACTTAAATCATTTGTTTTCCTTTTGGTGCTTGATGTCTTTAGATGCTGCTTCCATTTCTGTTTTTCTCTGTTAACTGGCATCTCCAGTTTTGCACATTTTTATCTAATGCTGGTGGCAGTTTGTTCATAGAGTAATTTATATCCTGCCATGAAATAAGAGTGACATTACTAAAAGCACAATATTAAAATTAATGATTAGGATCACCATTAGATAATGATTAACGCGTCTGTTGGTGAAGTATCTAAAGCTGTTGCTCCGCCTATCGCCTCTATTCTCTATGCCCACCTCTAGTGTTATGACACCGCCTTCCTGGACTCTGAGAGCGTTGTGCCTCACTACAGTGTCTGTGTGGACTGTGTGATACTGTCTGTAATCATTACTTGTTGTTTGTTGGGGTCTGCTGTTGAACTGAAGGTGGTTTATGAGCCGGACATGATTCGGATCATCTGTGGAGGCACTGCTGCTCTGGACCTGCTGATTGTTGAACTGGCTGTACTCGTAACTTGTTGTCTGTGGAGGTCTGTTGGGGTACAGCCTGTAAGGGTTACTTGTTGTCTCTGATGGTCTGTTGGGGTACAGCCTGTAAGGGTTACTTGTTGGCTGTGGAGGTCTGTTGGTGAACAGGCTGTAAGGGTTACTTGTTGGCTGTTGAGGTCTGTTGGGGTACAGCCTGTAAGGGTTACTTGTTGGCTGTGGAGGTCTGTTGTTGAAATAGTCTTGGCTATTTGATGGAACCTGATTGGAAGCTCAAAAGAAAGAAAACAAAAATCAACACTTACAAATGTTTTCATGAGTTTGTTCGCTGTCATTTCATTTATTAACATCACAGAAAAGTTACTTTTGAAGATGAAAATATTTTTTATTGCAAATTTTGCCAATTTTATGCTCCATAAACATGTTACTTAGCATGCAATTTCATTTGCATATGAAGGTTTTCACAGTGTTGTATCTTAGCATATTTACCATCATCTGAACTACTGTCAAATGGGGAAGTAGGCATCTTCTTGGACATCTTGGCGTCTTCACGCTCCCTCTTTTCCGTCAGGGCTGTAAGTGCAGCTAGAAGAATTGATATCTCCTGTTAGAGAAGGAGTTGGATCCAGATCATTCTTAAGTCAGATTTAAACATATGCAATTAGTACAGCAAAGATATCCCAGCCCAGCATGTGTTTTTCCTTCAACTTGTAGGAAGTCCTCCAAGTTCTCCACAATCTCAAAGTCAGAGAAAGTCACCTACCTAATATTGTGTTGGTCCCTATTTTGCTAACAAAACAGCCCTAACCCATTGAGGAATAGAATAGAATAGATCCCTGAAGGTGTGCTGTGGCATCTGACACCATGATGTTAGCAACAGATTCTTTAAGTCCTGTAAGTCGTGGCCTTTCTGTGTGGAGTTTGCATGTTCTCCACATTTTTGGATAGGTTTTCTCCCAGTATTCCACAGACATGAAATTAGTGGGGTTTGTTTCTCTGTGTTAACCCTGCATCAGAATGGATGAACTGAATTGAATTAAAATGGTAAATGGACTGGTTCTTATGTAGTTTTGTTCTACTCTGACCACTCAAAGCACTCTGCACACTTCTATCTTTCTATGTAAGTGCTTTCTGTCTAACGTTCACATGCATTCATACTCCGATGGATGAACTGAAGACAAACTTGGGGTTAGTATCATGCCCAAGGAGATTTGGCATGCAGACAGAAGCAGATGGGGATTGAACTTTCAACATTCTGATTAGAAGGTGACCTGAGGTACAGCCACTCCCATAATTCATAACCTTCGAATAACATTTCTATAATAAAGTTTGCGGGAGAGGTGGTGGAGCTCCAAAGTGACCTGTGTTTGAGCACTCTGACATTGATATGAACAGGAAAAATATTCACACATTTTTGCAAAATTCACCAAAGCAAGTCATAACATGCTATTCCCAAACAAGCTGTGTTTCCTGATGTAACTTTTCTTCAGGTTTTTTCAAAGCCACTGGACAATTTAGGCATCAAAATTTTGATCCAATAAATATTGGAGCGTTTTAAAGGCGTTTTAAAACACCTGCATATATTTTGAAGGTTCCAGGAAAGAGATTCAGAGTGATTAGTAACACCTAAAGTGCTAACATACCACAATCAACCTGTCAAACAGGGTGTTCTTAGTACTTAGTTTCACCTTTAAAATACAAAAACACATATAAACAACACACACTTCTGTCTTCACAAGGAGAGGCTACTCTCAAAGTATTCAAAGCAGCTCAGATGTCATATTTAATGTTACAGAAACAACAGATTAATAGTGAAAAGCAAACAATGAACACCAAATCTCTGTTTTTGTTTCATTCACCTCTCAGATTTAACCTTTTTTTTAATATCTGGATATTTGGATATCAGCAATATTACTGCTATGATTTCAACTTTGTATGTGTGTTTGTGTGTGTCTATGGTCCCGCATGTGTTACAGAAACTGTGAAATCTTGTCAGACTTGACTGTCTATGGGCAGATTTTGTCAACATGGTAAGCATCAATATGCAGTCATAAAACACAATAGGCAGCTGAAGTTCAATTTGATAATAAGTGTTGTCTCTGAACTTGTAACTAGTTTTGAATTGCTGTACAATAAAAGAATATTTAGAATTTATTTTCATAAATCGAATTCAACCTAACAACATTTTAGTTTAATATAGTTAACTAAAGTTCACATACTGTCATCACATTGCATTGAAACTACTTCCTCCAAAGCAAACTGTCATGGAGTGAATGTTAGGACCCAAATGCAGTTTTCATAGTTATGCAGAAATAACAAAAAACTAACCTTTTATTAAAGTCGAGGAGTAATCCACAACACACATAAAAAATAAGAAAACTTTCAAAAAGGATCACGAGGAGAACACGAGAGCACACAAACAGATACTGAAACAATGACTGACAGGCAGGGCAGGCCTGTGTAAACACACACAAGGGACTTTCAGATAAAACAGAAAGTAAACAAACCACTAAACAGATATGACAATGACATACAAGGAAACACTAGAGGAGGCTGGTCTTAAATACATAAAAAGACAAGGATATAACTTTAAATAACTCTTAACATTATCTGGATTATAAAATAACAAGAAGTAAACAGAAATGACTAAAGAGTCACAATGAGCCCAAGCAGGGAAGGCCAATTATAAACTCTGCAATGACAATACAATCTGACCACAATCAACTAGAAGTAAAACAGAAATGAGGAACAGTACAGGGGCACAATGTTGAAAACATAAGATTTCTAGATAGAATTAGAAAGAAAACCTAACATAAACTGAAAGGAAAGCCTGAAGTCTCCATGACAGAAACAATCGGTAAGGTGTAGGTGTTTTAGTCATCACATGAGTCAGTGGTGCATACCTATCATTCTCTGATTATGCCAACAAAACTGAACTGAGCGTAAAGTCATTGTAGTGCAGCCATTCCCAAAGAAAAGTGCTGCAGTTCACTTCAAAACCAGAAAGACCATCTCTGATCAGTAAGTCTGCTTTCTGTTGTTGCCTTGAAGCCTGGCGTTTCTGTGTGTGAGACAGTGGAGGAGATTCTGTTCCTGTTCATGTGGGATTGGCACTCTGGATTTGTTACCTTTCTGTTTCAAAGACCTTGTAAATAGTGATGGGCCAAACGAGGCTTCATAAAACACTGAAGAATTCAAACCATTTGTGCCGCAATAATATCGAGGCTTCGAAACAATCTGAACCCCATCTCCACAGTGACACCTGCTGGCCAATTTGGGAATTACCACATCTTGATGGTGCAATTCTGTCAGACAATGACAGAGACGAGCCCTGCACATTTCCAAATAAAGCAACTTATTATATTAGACTGTCAATAATTGTGATCAGCAGGCGTTGTGGAGAAATCTCCGTACAAACTCAAACAATTGAGACTGTAATGATGAGTTTGCTTCAGGAAAAACATTCTCAATTTGTTAACCTTCATGCTGCTCAAAATAAACCAATAATATAGTAAAAGATTCTGAGAAATAACTCCTGGGTTTATTGTAATAACCAGCTGTTCTTGGGATCAGTCAGCTTTGTTTTGTTTTTTGTTTTTTTGCTCACACCCCTCAATGCTTGGATGTGTTTGGCTGATGTTTAAGTTTTCTGGGAGTTCATGTCATCAGGTTTGTTCTACACTCTGTTAAGCAAAGCTAGAAGCTGGCATAGCTGAACTATGCAGAAACTTTTCTTAACTTTGCACTGCTGTGGATGCTGTATCTTATAACACTGGCATGATGTTTACTGCGAGTCTGGGGTTTTGGTTATATTGAACCTGCCTCGTGTTGTTTATGAGATATTCTCACCAGAAGCATCAGTGACAATAAAAAAAAAAGAAAAACTCATCTGTCATGAAAAGGTGTTAAAAAATAGATGAACTATAATTAATGATTACTAATAATGTGTTTTTCTAGCTTTTATTATCTACAGTGCAAATATATTCTTTATGGAGGTGCAGTATGTGAATGACAGGTTGAAGTGAGGATGACACGACCTGATGCATGTTTTTATTGGCAGCAGACATGTATATTGACGCATGGGTCTCTTGTGGGGCCTCCTCACAGTGGGGCATGTCCAAAATGCATCACATAGGTGCTGCCCTGGAGAGATCCTGGCCAAATGCCCAAATGACCTCATCCTGTCGCTGTGGAGAATTACCACAGAGAACAAGTAGTTATGGAACAAATGTCCATTCCACTGTACCGCTTACTGCACCATATACAGCATATGCATGATACAGTACTGGTGTGTATTGTTTTTTTGTTAGTTTTTTGTTGGGGTTTTTTTTTTTTGCCTGTCCTGTTTGGTTCTTTTGCCATCAGAATTCTTGTCTAAAGGCAAAGAAAGATGCCCAACGGATTTACTTTATCAAATGGACCATGCCGTATTGGTCTATTTGATTCACCTTTGCTTTTATTGTTTATTTTATTTTATTTTCACTTACACGGGACAGACATGACTTGGGGAAAGAAAAGGGAGAAAGAAAGAGAGGTAGGGAAAGAAAAACAGCGGGGAAGAGGAACGGTGATAAAGGGCAAAAAACAAAAACCAACAAAAGAAACAGATAAAATATATATATACATATCAATCACCTGGATCACCTGTTGAGAAAGAAAAAAGAGAAAACAAGCAAAGCAGAGAGATGATCTATGGGGTGTAGCTCAGGTGGTAGAGCAATCATCTACTGATCGGAAGGTTGGTGGTTCAATTTCTGGCTTCCCCTAGTCTGCATGCCAAATATCCTTGGGCAAGATACTAACCCCAAATTGCTCTCCGATGCATCCATCGGAGTATGAATGTGTGTGTTACTTAGAAAGCACTTAGAAAAATGTGCTTGCACAAGTTGTGTAAAGCGCTTTGAGTGCTCAGAAGAGTAGAAAAGCGCTATATAAGAACCAGAGGAATTTACCATTTATGTGAATATAACAGTAAATACTAGAAATTGAATATTATTGTGCAGCACGTAGGATTGACAGCGCACAGTGTGCTTTGAGGTAGGAGCAAAAAAAGGGTGTAGTTTGTGTCTGTGAGCACCCGTGTGTACACCTGTGTGCCTGAGCGCGCTTTTATTTAAAAGGTTCCTTCATGTAATGATCTGCTAGAGGGTGTGGGGAGCCATAGTCCCGTCCTCCAGGGCATGAAGCAGATTGGAGGAGATCCAGGCTCCAGACATCCAGAGGCCCTCAGAGCACAAGAGACCAACAGAGGGGCAACCGTGCCACTCTCCCGGAAAGAGCTGAGGAGAGCCCAGATGAGGGGTGACTGGTGTGTATTGTAAAATATTGCTGTACTGGCTAATTACACCATAAGGCACAGACAAAAAATAATTGTTGCATAGTTGGCATCAGTGGGTTCACACCCATTTGTATGTATATCCTCCAGCATGTCCCTCCATCATCTCAGCATTTCTGAAAAGGTGCTTGTTTTACACAGTTAAATGTAAAATGAGTAAATATTTGCAGGACTAAATTCAATTCATAAGGAAAATTGATAATGCATTAAAATTTTGGCCTGTGGGTGACAAGATCCATTCAAATGAAAAATGTACTGGAACTCTTATGTAGCTGTATAATGTGAATATATATGCATCCAGTAACATGAAGGACTCTCTGAAAGTCTTTTTGACTTGGTGCCTCCTACCTCTGAGTCCCCATGCAGGTTTGTCCTACACATAAGAATAAATGTTTTGAGAGGTTTGTTCTCTTTGGATCTACCTTCTTATGTTTAACTAACTCAGATACAGACTGTATCTGTGATTGTCACTTGTCTGCTAACAAATGACCAGCTCAGATTAAGCACACTGCTGATGCATTTTCTTCATAAATCATGACATGCTGCTCTCCCCTACATAAACTGCTATTATGAGTTCATTGTTGTGTATTTATTTGGTATCAGGTCAATACCACATTTTTCAGTCTCATACATCAGTAGTAGGTGCCTCCTCCTGTCTTTAAGGCTGAGCCTGGACAATCGCATTCTCTCAAGTATGTGTATTTACATGGAGGTATTCTGCTGTAACTAATCATCTAAAGTATTTGAAAATACACCCATAAACAAAAACGGATGTAAACATGGATTATCAGCCACCAAAGCAGCTGCTGCACCTTTAATTTATTGATTCATTGATGAACTCTTGCAGAAATTGAACACAGAACCTTTGGTGGCAATCACTGCACTAATATAAATACTCTTAAATCTACTGAAAACAACAATAATGTCTTTACAAACAGTTTAAATGAACCATAGCAGTATTTAATAAAGGTTAAAGATGGGAATGAGATGAAGTGATGCCGTTTTATTTAGTAAGTCCTGATGTAGCTGCAAGGCAATTTCCTGCCACTAGATGATGCTCTTTGTACATAAATTGGCCACAATTGAAAGAGTGACGCTTCAGATTGAGCAATTTCATAGGTATCATTTTTAAATATTTCTAGGACACACAAACCTATAATTTACATTTAAAAATAACAGCATTTACAATTACAGGTTTAAAAGGCAGGTGAAACTCTATTCTTTTTCACAAATTACAATTCATAGTGCTTAAATAACCTTATATCCTGTACTCTTTAGAGAATCTTTGCTATATTACTATTGTTCCCTCATTTCAATTAAAACATCTATTTTTCAGTAATATTCCTTAGTTAATTATTTACTCCTTAACGTTGCCAAAATGTCTCCAAAGTTAATTTAAGGTTTGTTTGTTTTTTTAATGAACTTAGTTATATAACTTAGTTATATCACCTTGTTTCGCTAATCTGTTTGTTGGACCCAGTAAAACAAGAAACCAAAAATAATGTTTTGTTTTTTTTAAATATTGCTATTACATTTTAAAAAATATATGAAAGGGCACTCCTATTTGCATATATAAGTGTAGTGGAGTTACCAGGACAATGAGCATGAGATTCTCATAGATATAAAGTAACGTGTGTTCATGTGTTTACCTGTCTCTATACATTTGTGGGGACCGATGCTGATTTAAAACCAAGCTATTGAGGACATTAAAACGTTTCTGTTTTTCACTTTCAGGCGCGTGTTTAAAGGTTTAGTCGTGGTTTTAGTGCTTACGTTAATGGCAGGTTAATAGTATTATGCAAGTAGTATGATGAGACTAGAGACTAGCTAACTAATTAGACTAAAAGAAGTGAGACTCCGCTTTACGTGCCCGCAGGTCCTCACAAAGTAGGAAGGACAGTTGTGTATGCCCGTGTTGCTGTGATTAGCTCCGCCCCCTCGCTCCTTACCGTGACGCCGCGGTGACGTGTTGCTGTAGTGGCTCGTGCAGCAGCAGGTAGTTTCATTCAGTCCGCTTCAGAATTCCGGACGGAGTTAACGGCTTTCTTATCATGGACCTGGCTTTGATTTCACCCGTTTTACAGCTCAGAAACGGATAAAAAGCAACGTAGGCGTCTGTTTTTTGTATTTCCTCCTTAACGTCGACTCCAGTTTGGATTTTACCCTCCAGCGGTCCGATTTTAGCAGCTTGAAGTTGGTTCTCCTTCAGCATATGTGGGAATGTGAACTCTCATGGATGCCGATACACTGTTGGAGTACTTACACACATTTTCCTGATTTTCTGGGAGCCGAAATAGTGGACTACGCTCGCTGAAAACTAGTTGTGAATAAAGCCATGTTCACTATGTTTATGTAGAAGCTGAAAAAACGTTAAAATAATGATTTCGGAGGAGAGAAGCAGCCACGTAAATAAACAAACCCTGAACTTTCCCGTGGGTTTACTCATCCGCTCTCCCAAAAGGCGCCTGGCCAAACTGGGAAGGAAACCCAGCAATGGATCTGTCCAGTAAGTCTCTACATGCTTTAATCGAATCTACTTTAATTAGTTTTATTTACATATCGCCACTTTACTACAGCAGTAATCTTACAGTGTAGAATACTGGAGAGTAACTCCAACCTATGATAAATGCCATTGGCAACGGTGGGAAACAAGAACTGCCCAGTTTTCTACCTCCAGTAGAAACATAAAGGTTTATAATCGCAGCAGCATTAGTTTTAGAAGATGTAATCGTTTTAAGTATACGCATTAGCCAGCTCCAGTTATAACTTTGCACATTAAGACATAATTTATATTGCTATATCTGCATTTTATACCAGTGCACCAAGAAATTAAGTGATTTGATGTTGAGATAAATATAAAGATGTGCATGATTAATGCTTGTAATGATGATAATATTAGAAATTAAGACTATGGGGAAAATATTGTTAATAAGTTAACATTTAATTTCATTTACGTTGCGTTTAACTTTATTTTGAGCTGTTGTACTAAAGGATAAATGAGTTCTATCTGGTCTTAGGTAGGAGACCTATAATGAGAAAAAAAACGAAGTTATAGCTTTAATTGCAACTATATTAATTAATGGAGTAATTACACAGCCTTAGTAATGACTTTTTATATGTTAGCAGCATTTTGGCTCATGTTTTCTTTTCAGTTAGATTTTATGACTGTATTTCTGCTTTTTTTTCAATAGAAATTCTATAAATGAGAATAACATAGTTGTCTATTGATTAAGGTAACATAATGACTTATGTAAAGGTTTAAATAGGTTCACAGAGACCAAACAATTAGCTGATGAGTTTAGATAACCGTAAAAACAAAATCCTGGTTTGTTTCGGTTCTAAATTTGGGTCTGAAGTGGAGAACTTTAGACAGATCATGGTTCGTGTGCAGGATCTTTTAGTGTTCTGTCCTCTCACTCCAATCAGGTCCAACAACTCGAACAGCACTGTCCGCTCTGCTGAGAGCATTGGCGTCCGGCAGCCAGCCAAGAGCAAAATCCGCCGCCACAACAACAGGTTTTCCACTGTGTTCAACCAAAGCCCCAACCTGAGAGACGGTGGACGGCATGTCCAGGTGGCGAGTGGTAGTGGCGGGAGCTTGTCTGGAGACCTCCAGGTTGTGGACGACCCGGCTGAGCTATCCAGCCAAATGTCCATTCCTGGTATCCTGAAGATCTTTGGCAGTGACATCTGCCAGGGGACCAACTACAAGAGTGTGCTGGCTACCACTCAGTCCAGTGCAAAGGAGCTGGTGAAGCAGGCCTTGGAAAGGCAAGAGGTTTTCTCTTGGTCCTAAAACATGTTTTTGAGTCCTTGCAATAAGATTTATTCCTAAAAGAAACAAAGTAAAAGTGAAGTAGTGCTACTTTTAGGTCAAACTAGATTTTAACATGTCAGAATTTACTGCTTTTGTCTATTTGATCTAATTGTAAATTAAGTATGTCTGGATTCTGAGCCGATGTTGAGGACAAAAAGGGGAAACTTAGAAATCAGAAACATTTACGACTGCTTCAGTGTGAAAAACAACTTCCAGACTTATTGCTAATGCTTCATTTCTCTGTTTTTTTCTCTTCAGGTACTGTCTGGAAAAAGAAGACCCCAACAACTACGTGCTGTGCGACGTTATTGGCCAGACGGGGGCTGATAACCAGTGGAAGAGAGAGTGCTTTAGGGTTGTGGGTGACAGCGAGAGGCCCCTGATGCTGCAGTCGCTGTGGAAGCCGAAGGATGGCTTCTCCAGGCGTTTTGAGATCCAGCTGCGGGCGAGCGTGGAAGAGCAAAGTTTAAAGGACAGGGACACGATCACAGCAGGTATGCATGGTGCCTAACACCTGCACCGTGACCCTAACATCCTCCCACTGGGGTTATCAATCACTCAGCCTTAGCCTTGGGAGCCTTAGATGTTTCTTATTGCTGGGTTTCATTGTGCCTCTTATCACTGGTTCAAACAGTCATGCAGCAGAGGTCAGGAGGAAACAAAAGCTGCCCTGCTCTTATCTTTGCTTTAATTCAAGGGTCCATAAGGTCCTCGCAAAGCATCAAGGCACAACGCAGCTCTTCCCACCAGGCCTATAGCTGCTGTGTTTTTCTTTCTGTCAGAACTGACTTCCTGCGCTCTGGGGGCTGAGCGGTCCTGTTGACTTTGGCTCACGTTTGTTGTGGTCCCTTTCAGCTCTGGACCGACACTCTGACGGCTTTTTAATCAGGATTGGTCTGATAGCGCGAAGCTTAAATTACAGATAACCTTAATTATAATTTGATTTCTACTGAAGGTTTTCTTCATTTTTTAAAATTACGGTTTTTGAGCTGATTGTACATTTTAAAAAAGGTACAGTGTTTAATCTACAGTGTTTATTAGTTTTTAGAGTTCCAGTTTCATTTTCAGATTGAGTTTTCTCATTTATTAGTTTAAGAATGTTTAGGGGTTTTTTCCTTGTTTGTTTTAGCTGTCAGGAAACTGGTTGGTATTTGTCAGATTTTAAGATTTCAGAAGTTTAGTATAAACACAGGCAGTCACAGGTTTCATTATAGGGTAGACCAAATTAACAAAGACAAAAATTAAAGACAGATATTTTTTCCCTGTATGCAGAGTTTTTGTTAGATTCTGTGTTGTTCTATGAGCCGGTAATTTGTTGGTGATTAATAGACTCCATTTCTAAGCTAGCATTAGTTAGTGTTGCTTTGCTTTCAGTTTTCATGGAAAAATTCATGCAGGGTGATTCACATAGAAAGCAGTTGAGAAGCTGTTGGTGACACATGAGAGTATTGGGTGACTACAAAAATGGTTTAATACATAAAAGACTTATCTAAGTCACATTCAAATATTGGCGTTTAGAGTTCTATATCTGTGCAGCTCTGCACTGGTTCTCATAGCTCTGTGATCTACCCTCCCCTTCCTCCTCTCTGACCGGGGGAAAGCTGCCTTTTACCTCCGCCGGGTTTTTAGGCATCAAGCCCAGCCTGTCACAGCAGTGCTGAACAATGTGGAAAACACCCATTTCCACAGCTGATAAGGGCAGCGGAGCACCGGGTGTGAAGCCGGACCCTGTGGACATTCCACCTCGCTTAATGGCTCCCAACGAGCTGAATAGTGTTTGTGTTACGTCAGGCCGACAGAGCGGCTGCTGGTATCTGATAGAGGTGGTCACATCTCACCTTCCCTGCACATTTCCCCCCTTTTTCCTCTAGTTATGTTGCATTTGAACTGAAGCCAGAGCAGAAAAGTGTTATGCTGGAGTCAGCTCGGATGACCGGAGTAATTTTGGGAGGATTTCTGTTTATCGTAAAGATAACTTTATAAACACGAGAGGTAGTTCTTCTGTTTTTCCTGGCGCTGATTCAAAGTTTGTCTAAAGCTGACATTATTAATAGAGGCCACAAATTTGAGAAGTCCAGTCTTCTGCTGTGTTTGTCCTGTTTTAATTTTAAATGGTTTATTTCTGAATTTGAATTAGTTATTTTTTAATTAAGTGACACGAGGCATCTGGAGCATCAAACACTCTGTGTATCTCTATTTTAGTATATTTAGTTTGATCTATATGATGTTCTTTATTGTTGTTTATATAATTAAGTAGATGTTATGAACTAAATTATACAAAAACCTAAGTAACATAAGCTGTAGTCGGGCTAGTATTACCTGTGAACTACTACTAATTTGTAATAATCACAAAAGTCATCTTTGACCGTAACCCTGTGCAATTCTGCCTTGAATCTGTCAGTTAGAAATATCACTGCAGCGCACCTGAGATTGATTAATTGAGATTAAGTATACCACAAGAAGAAGAGCTGCCGGATGTTTCTAGGTAATGAAGATCTGATAAACTAAGACGTCCTTGGGCTCTGTGGATTTTATTTTAGATAATTTTTTTCTAAGAGACTAACAAGCAGATAGAGTCCAGCATCATCAGCATAGAGTGAATTAATTACTGCACCAAGCTTTGGAAGCTTTTTATAGTAAGATGATAAAGACTTTTTAAAAGTCCAAAATGAGTCGTGAAACATACTCAGGTGTCAACACACTCGATGACATAGCATCTTCTTGTCCACCCAGGGATCAATGCCCAGGCTCGTAAGCTGCAGAAGACCCGCTCCAGAGTGACCTCCCTGTTTGTGGACAGCAGTGGGGAGGACACAGATGGACTCGGCATCTGGAGGAGCCTCAGCGAGATGGATTTGTCCGCGATGGGCAAGGAGGCTAGCAAGGCCCAACAGAGTGCGCTCAGAGAGGATCCCGAGGCTGAGGCCGACAAGGAAGTGCTGCGTCTTGGCATGGAAAAGGAGGAGACGGAGAGCAGCGATGATAACACAACCCAGTACTCCATCCACCCACCCTTTGACTTCCCTTATTTCCTCCTGCTGCAGGGCTACAGCCACAGACAGGTGAGTGGCAGACCAACTTAAGGTATCTGTATATAACTATAATTACCTTAAGCAGATGAGACCTTTCTGAACTCCAAAGTTTCAGATAATGAGGTCATTGTAGGAAACAGTTATCCCTGTAAGCTCAGACTTCAGCCTGCTCTAAACACTCAGTTTCAGTTACTTTTTTTCCTACCCTGGGCTGTGTATGATGTCACATAGAGGATAAGCCTAATTTGGTCAACTCAGGGAAAGAAGTCCCACCCACTTGCTTATTTGTGAGTGGTAGCAAATCACATGAAAGTTAGTCTAAAGTTGGAGAAGCTAAAACAGCTTGTTTTGGATTGAGGTTGAACTGAGGGGCCTGCACAAAACCCCGTGTGAGAGAAATAAGGATTTTATTTGTTTATTTATTTTACCTGCCACTCATGCAAAACTGCTCTGGTATAGTCAAACAACAAAAATATGGATCTGGAAATGAAGAGAACGATGTGCTGCTGTAATATCAGCTACAGGTGGGTGCTGTTGTTCTCTTTCAGTGCTGTTTTCAGCCTGGTTACATTTAACCAAGTTATTGCCAATAATAGTATCCACAGTTTAAAGCTGACCTACAGATGATTGAAAACTTATAATCAAGCAGATTTGCAGGCAGTTTCTGGACTCCTTCTTTGACATTTTAAAGACTTGAGGTTGATTTTTATTGTAAAGTTTTAGTTAAGTATAAACCTGGTTCTGTGAAGACCTGTTATTGCCCTTGAGTGTGTCCTGTGAGCGTGTAAGCAAACAAGCTTAAAAGAGACAAGAGGAAGAGAAACATATAGTGGCGAACTGAGCTTGTTATGTAACGCAAGGAGAAAATCCCTCAGTCAGAGAGTCAGACAGGGCGGAATCACTGCTACACAGGTGTGTTAGGACCAGGTGATCCTGTTCGGGCTCAGGGTGAGCCCTGTGTCATCATGTGTCAATGAAAGGATGAAGAACAGAGTGCTCAACCTTCTGTCAGAAGGAAACCTGCTTAGGATCTTTGGCAGAACAAAGAGGCAGTCCTGATTAGAAGGATAAACTGTAGCATGTAAACACTGCTGTGCTGTAATCAACATACCAGTGTACCTGACCTCTGTTTCAAACTGTCCTTACTTCCAAAATCTGTCCTTGTCAACATCGCCTGTTTAAAAATCTCTTTTGCACAGTAAACCAGAGAGCACGCTGTGGCTTTAGCCCATTCCCAGGAACAGGAAGCTCTTTCTCGCAGTGTTTTTATCCCCGCTGCTGGGGATTGCTGACTGAGCAGGATGCTGGGAGCACGGCAGCACACTGAGAGCTGCAGCCGACCTAATCTTACTCTGCAACAATGGGTCGACCCAAAGCCAAAGCAAAGGAACGAGGCGGGTCTGTGGCGGACCAGCAGTCGTGCAACAGGAACTGAAAGCTGATTTTTGGGTTGTTTTTTGAAACTGTGTTGTTGGAGACCAAAGAAACAAAACTGAATTTGGCTTTCCTTGGCATTTATTTCAGTGGAGAGAGAGTTTTGATGCTGAGCCGCAACTTCTGCGGTGGCGCGATGCCCATTAACTTTTTATTGTTATTGAATGAGCTGTGTTTTTAAGCAAGCTTGAGTGTGTTTCAGTCAGGATGGTGGAGTCAGCATATGTTTGACTGGTGGAATATTGGTTGATACCATTACCCATTACAGCAATGCATCCCAGTTATTAATCATTTTGTCTGTAAATAGCCTTTATATCTTAAAAGTAACAAAGCAATAACACCCTCACATATGAATGCTGTTGTAGCCCTGCCTTCACGCTGAGGCTGCTTGGCTTTAGGCAGCAGAGATGATAGGCTATCATCGCCTGACTAAGAGTCTTAACGTGGTGACCCTGAGCTCCTGGTCCTCACCATCTCGCTCATAAGCCCTTCCATTCCTGTCCTGCCTTGCTCTGCCAGTTCAAGTTGTACTTTTACCAGATGATCCTACTGCTGCTTGCACGCACACTCCTGGTTTATTTCCAAAGTGTTACACAAGGAAATCAATCCCAGGCTTCCCGCTGACTGCTACTTTGAATGAATGTTTGCTTGAAGAATAGAATTGCATTAGAGGAAGAATTAAGGTTGCAAAATGAAAGCTTGTGTTGTTGCTGTCATGGAGGACACAGCAGGAAGTCTTCGCTGGTGGTACAGAGTCCAACAGCGAGAGCATTTCACTCGCAAAGAGCTGCGCTCGTTACTGTAATCACAGCCAAAACCTGTGCAGATAAACAGAGAATAAGAGTCTTTTTACTGCTTTCCATCCACCATCAGTTTTCTGTGTACAGGTGTGATTTAAGGAAAAGCTAAAACTGTTGGACTCTTTTTGGCAATACCACAAACGAGTTACAAATCACTTCCTGTGCCCAATAGGTGGCATTAGAGAACACCCACTACTCCTATGTCTTGATCGGAACCCACAGTGACAAAGTCATGAATGTTGGATTGTGCTTATCACATTTTAGTCAGTACTGGCAGATTAAATGAAAAGTTTATGCCAGATTGGATAAAGTATATTTGAGTTACAACTTCTTGTGTCATAGAAGTTGTAACCTAACTTATATGGCTTCACAGTTAAATATTGCCAAGGTCTTCAGTTAGAGCTTACCAAAGATCACACCAGGAGGAGCTGGTGGCGCATACCAGCGTAAACGGGGGATATTACAATGGAAACCGAAGCAGTTGATCTGCCAGATTTGCAGCTGAATTTATTGTGCGAAACATTTGATACAAATGTCTTCTTCTTTTTTTTTCTTTTTTTTTTGCAGGATTTTGTCATCTATCTCATGAGTGGGACCACCACCATCTTTGGCTGCTGCAGGGAGCATCACACTGGAGAAGATGAGGAGAGGCTGAAGGTGGACATCCTCCTGTTTGCTCCAGATTTGTTACCACAGCACTGCTGTGTCAGACGACTGGACTCTAACAGCCAAACTTCCACAGGAGGAGAGCACAGAAAGACGCTGACGATGCTGAAGCCCCTTCATGGAGCTCCCGTGACCCGAAATGGTTTACTCCTTAAAGAGGAGGTTGAACTGAATCCAGGAGATTTGGTTGGCTTGGGGAAACACTACTTGTTCATGTTTAAGGATCCTACAAGCAAACCAGGATCACTCCACACGCCTCCTTGGATGACCAGACTCTGCCCAAACTCTGACTCAAAGACCTCTTGTTTTTCATGCGGCTCCTTGGTGGCCAGGAAAAAGCTCCAGAGGAAGCCTTTACCTCCTCGTTGGAGAGACCTGGAGGGCACTGAGGCTTCGCTGAGCTATGAACTCGACCAGGAGGAAAGAGTCCTACAACAGATCCTGGACATGTTGGACCCCAGTGGGAATGAACCGAAGCTGACACCGGCTTTCCTGCTGAGTCTCTGCATCCAGCACTCAGCCTCCACATTTGAGCTGACGCATTTCAGACAGCTGCTACTTCAGCTGTCCAATCAGATCCAGCTCATTACATGGGTAAGGACAAAAACTCGGCAGCACGTTAAATCTAATGACCAAAGCATTATTTGGCAGTTGGGTTTCCAGTCAGTTTTTTTTCTTTTTTCTTTTTTTGCTTGGGGTTAGGGTTTTCAAATGTGAGAGTGATAATAAGGTTAAAAAGGTTAAGATTAAAAATCTAACAGCTCTGATACTAGAAAGAAGATTTAGAAGAAGTTTTAAAGTCCATTTTTGATGTCGCAGAGCTCTGTGTATGTGTGCACCGCTGAGAAAAATCACACAGATGCTATTGTGCGCTCTGCAGTTTCCATTATGGAGCAATTTTTGTTTAGAAATTGTCACTAAATACTGGAAAAAGTAATTTGGTTGCCTTTATACTTTGTAAGTAACGCTCCTTATCAGGTTCAGTTGATCTCTGCTCTGTTAGGTTCAGTTTTAAGGACCTGAAATATGTGAGATTTGACTCTAAACATTCACACTGAGGACTGAATGAAGAGCTGCAGGACAGAACCAAATGCCCAGGCACTACTCACAGCTTTGAGCCTTCCATCTACAATAATTACACACTCATTCTGATAACAACTTCCCCTGGCTTTCCAAAGAAATCAACATTCCTGTCACAGCCGCATCACGTGGAAAATAAGACATACTTTTTGGGGAATAAAATTTAGTACAATTTACAGTAAATTGTCTGCAACAAACATTATCAAATCACATCTGTATGACTCATTTAAATGGTCATCCACTCCTATTGCATGTGCAATAAGGCAAAAAATGCTTGTATCCATGCTTTTCAGTAGCAAAACTGACACTGCATTATGTTCGGATATCCTGACAGCAGCTTTCCATCCCATTACATCCCATTAGTAAACTTAAAGCAGCCATGAAATAATGTCTTATCTGTGTTTTGTCCCCCTTAGGAGAAGACAAAGGAACTTGCAGCAATCCAGCCAGAAACGTGAGTACAAGATATATGTCCTCTTATACTTTCTGAATGAAACTAACATGATCCTCTAGAAAAAGGGTTAAGTTCTTTTAATTTTAGGTTGTGCACAAAAAGCTAAGTTTGTGTTGTGATCACGAATAATCATGAGAATTAAAAACTGTCTGTCTCAGCAAGAGAAAAGCTATCAAAGGTCAACAGATTCTGAGTCAGAGGTCATTGTGTGGGCTTCGATAAAAGGGAGGAATCCAAAGGATCATATGACCTACATGACATGTAGAGCGAACAGCTGTGTAGCAGTAGAAAACACAGCGAGTCATAACAAACCCATAAAAACACCTCCTACATTTGCTTTCAGTCAGTTAACTAATTAGTCCATCACAAATCAGAAACTTTGACTCATTTTATTGGGAAAAGACAAAACGGAGCTTCTTGAAGTGGAGCAGGAACTTGTTTAACTGTGCTTAACCACGCACAGTATTTTGCTGATTTGCAGAAATTAAAAAGGAAGTTAACTGTAAATGGTTTGAAGCAAGCAGACATGGAGACCACTTTTTATATTAGATAACCAAAGACTACTGACTCGCATGGCTGTCATGTTGGAGGCAAAACATACATATAGTAAGTTTAAATATCAGTTAATCTGCGGAATTAATAGTAATTGCTTGATTTTTAAAACATCCCACATTTAATTGTTTAGTAAACTCAAACCTCCCAAAACAACACGTGACTGGTTATCAAAGTACTAATCAGTTAAATGTTAAACCTTAACAGGGAAGTTAAGAGTGAATGGATAGGATAAGATGGAGTTTATTTATCCAGAAAACCAGGAAATTAAAATATTCATTAAACACAAGAACATAAAAGTTAAAGTAGTTCAATAAAATATAATAAATATCACATTTGTTGAACGGACACTTGGGTCTTTGTAACAACCTTTTTCTGTTTATAGACAGCTCACAGTGTCTTCTCAGGCTTGCTTCAGATCTAATCTCCCACTGGTTGTTTTATATCAGGAGCTCTAGCGACGAGCAGTCGGAGCAGCTGCAGCTGCTCAGTATGAAGGAGCTGATCCCGGGCCTGCAGCCGCTGGTGCTGTGGATGGCTAACTCCATCGAACTGCTGCACTTCATCCAGCATGAAGTCCCACAGCTGCTGCCATGGAGGCTGGACCAGGAGGATGAAGGTGGGCATTCATCATTCTCACCGCTGTCTGTGTTTGTGTGTGTGCTGTTAAGACTTATTTGTATGTCTCTACAGGTCTGCTTGACTCTGAGATATCATCCACTCGGACAGCCTGCGAGGAAGCCATGACAGTCTTGGAGGAAGTCATCATGTTCACCTTCCAGCAGACCGTCTACTACCTAACAAAGGTTGGCTTGATAACATAAAGAGCTCACGTAAAACTTACATCACATGTTTCACATCTCCTTTGGCCTCTCTAATCTCAGTGTCGGTCACACATGAACCAGGAAGTCTAGTGCAAACAGCGTATTCTGTTTTCATTGAGCGTTGTCCAGACAGAAAACACAATAACAGAATGGAAACACAAACTCTCAGGCAGGAAAGGCCTGTGAGATACTGAGCGAGTGTCTTTTCCACTGACCACGACATAAACACACACACACAGTCCTCTCCCTCGAGGCTACGCTGGTTTGTTAAATAACATAAACCAGAACTGCAATGTGAGCATTTTCTTTAATGTTGAAGCTACATTGCAAAACGCTTTAAAGAACAGCAGGTGTGTTTTAGTGTGGTTTATAGAGGATTTAAACACAAACAAAAATGAACAGCGGAATTATTATTTTGCAGACTAAATGAAAACATAATTAGTGTAAATGTGGCTCTTTAGCCAGGACACAGCTGATGGTGGATGGAGAATATCTGACATAAAATTGAACAATTAAAAGCAAACCAGCTTGTCGCTGTTTTTGTCAAAAAGATAATTAGATGGTGTCTGCTGGTCTTTAAAATGTTTTAAATGTCTTAAATACACTGTTTTCCACTGAGTGCAACATAAACACAGTCTTCTCTCTCTGGGTCACTTTGGTTTGTTGAGTAACAAAAGCAGACCCACAATGTGAAAATGTTCTCCAGCTTTCGAGTTACATGACAGAATATTTTGAAAAGCAAAATTAAACGTCGAGAAAAATGCAGCAAACAAAATGAAAAACACATTTTCATGTTCATAATCAGCAGGACTGACCAGAACATATCTGGCAATTGCTGTGCAAAGACGCCCAATGATGCAAAGCCAAAAGTGGTAAATCTGCATCCGCCCAAGTTAAAAATATGCAGCTGTAACTGTAAGATTCAACTTCAGATTAAGATGTGATAACCAACAGACTTTAACAACATGTCCACATGTTGTTTTAGGTCTTTATAGTCTCAGGCATGAATTCTATGTTGTTATTTCACGGGGATACGGTGGTTAGCAGTGTGACCTCATAGCTAGAGAGCATGGTTTGAAGCCTTCCTGTGTGGAGTTTGCATGTTCTTCCCATGAGATCACTCCAGGTACTCTCTTTCTCTCACAGTCCAAAGACTTGCATCTTCGGTTAATTGGCGGCTCTAAATCGCCAGAAGGTGTCAATGTGAGGGTAAAGGGCTGACTGTGTCTGTGTCATCCCTGTGACAGCTGGCTCTAGCATCCCCGTGACCTTAACCCTTTCATGCATGAATTATGACAACCTCAATCAGGATTTTTTTCTTAAGTATTTTTATTCATCTTCAGGCATGAAAAACAGAGTTTTGAACTCTTTTTTTTAAATATGTACTTTTCAGAACATATGTTGTCCACTTAGGTGGACAACATATGTTCTGACTTGTGAATTTGACATACGCACAAATAATATTCACTCTGTGTTGTGTTTATGTGCAAGTATATCATCAAATACAAGAAAACAGCCTTTGAATAGCTGTACACTGTAGTGACCACTATGCTTGAAAGGGTTAAAAAGAATAAAATGGATGGATAACAAAAACATGGCCCTTAAATAGAGCCCTGAGGAACACCACAAGATACTGTAAAGGGAAACGTGAGAAACTGACAGATGTTAGGAAGATAATTTATTCTAAACCCTTAAAACCTCTGGGCACACTCTTTGATTTAGACTTGTGAATGTTGGGAATCCTCTTGTGTCTGGATTTGGATTTGACAGCAGTCGGGTTTGTAGTTTTACAGCCTGATGAGGCACTCCTAGGCTGATTTTATGTGACTTTCCCAGGCTGAAGTGGCACTCTAAGGCTGTCTGGTTTACACCAAATCCAGTCAACATTAAAGCACAAACATTTAAAGCTCTTGTCCACTCCAAAATGATGGTGGATTAAGGTTCATTGGATTGGGTGTTTGAGCTTTATTTTAGAAAACATTAAATGTGAAGAATTTAGCAGTGGAAGACTGACAGAGAAAGATAATCCACCTTAAATCTGAGCATAAGACACTACAACTCATATGTTAATGTTTTAAAAAGGGGGGAGGGGTTGGAATTTCAGTTGTTTTTAACTTTAATAATTGCCTTCTTAGAGATAAAATGCCAGACAGCATATTTTTACAAATCTGAAACCAGTCTGGGATGTTGAGGATTTTTATGAGTAGAAACTGCACCACCGCCACAACCCTGCAACTTCTGAGGAAGGAAGCAGGAACAGCCTGTCCTGTTTTGTTTACTCAAAGATTTTTCGAATGACTTTCTGAAAATATAATTCTCTTATTGTATGTTTTTAGTCTTATAAAGTGTTTTGTTTGTCAGACATTAATTTATCACTTTTGAGGCTCTGTATTCACTCAGCTCCACCTTTACTGAGAATATAATGTACTCTGAATTGTCTTGACATGTATTACTTATACATGTTTCACTTGACTGTTTTTCTGTTGGAGAAAGGGAGGATTAGCGGCTATGAGTCTGTTTCCTGCAGAGGAAGACAAGTTGTCATATGAGAAACACCCAAAAGACAAAAAGGAAGGGAGGAGGAGTCAAAAAGGGTCTTTTTGTTAATTTCCTGTGAAGTATGACTCTTCAGTTCTTCTTTTTCTCCCTGCTAAAGCTATTTGTGACTACACTGTAAATAAAACTGTGGAAAAAATGTGTTAAAGAAGCAGAAAAAAGGCGTCTATGTGCACAGAAAGTAATTTTAAACCATCAGCCCAGCTCAACACCTGCAGGTCTGCTGAGTTTCACTGTAAACTATCAGCTGACCTGTTGCCTCAGGCATGCAGGGTTACGGCCTCTGTCAGCGTGTCTGAGCTCATTATCTTAGTCATGTTGTGTGAGCGTGTTGGTGTGTTTGATGAGGCAGCGGTTGATGTCATGCGTGTGAAACAATGGCAGAATTGTCTAAGCAGCAGCACGAGGAGTGATAAGAGCTGACGGCGAGGTAGTATTCAGTACGAAAAGCTTGCAGGTTTATTTATCTACACTGTAAATCTGTCAGTGTAGAGTCTGCTTCCTTCAAGCTGCAGGTGGATTTTTGAGCTCAAAGTAAATACAAACTTGCTGCCATGCAGCCTCAGATTTTCAGCATCGAGTTCACTTTCTAGGAGATCAGAAAAATGCCCACGTTTTCCACACAAACAGCAGGGAGGGCCATGTTTGGGTTATGAATGCTGCAAATATAGCACTACCATACAGTCATTAAATCTGTGGGAGAATGAAACTGTTATAAACAGATTATGTTGTATGAATCATTTTTGGGTGTTTAGTTAACTTTTCTGGGCACGGCACGGCTCCGATCAACAATTCAACAGGTGCTCTTGTTCAGTGAGACATATAGAAGCACCAAGAACAAAATGAGATGCAAGTATAACCGTGAAATTATGCTTTAAGTTTATTCTTTGAGCAAATTAGCAGAAAAAACAGACTTTATTCTAGGAGAGCCAAAAACTGTGTGAAAAAGACTTTAGTTTATCAGGAAAGAAAAGGGCCCTTAAAATACTCGCATGTGTGTCTGAAATAAGTCAAACTGTGGTGTAACTGCAGCATTGGGCTATTCATGTCTCTACAGCTGCCCTTTGTGCCGTGAGCCTCGGGCTTTTCTGCAGGGCTTCCTGTTCACTCTGTGAATGCCTTCCTGTCTTTGAATTATGATGTCCTGCACACCTTACACGTGATTTGTGTTGCACCTCTCTTTGTGTAATTACTTATAAATTAGCCTTTTAGAAAAAAATACACAAGTTTTTCTGCGTATTTAAATTTGCCCTTTTTTGTAAATTCACTATTTTTACTGTTTTTACCTTCAGAGGGCCCTAATGTGCCATTACATGCTTTCAGTTGTTTCTTGAGTCACAGCATAACAAAGGGAGTTCATGTCAGTAGTTCATGATGTCTCCTACCCCCTCCACAGAGCATGTATTCAGCCCTGTCTGGCCTGCTGGATGGGAACCCTTTCTCAGAGAGCGGTCAGCTGCGAGTGCCCGATGGTCTTGAGAGCATCCTGGAGGTCCTGAAGGAGGCGCTGAAGCTGCTGACGGCCTTCCAGGTGCATCCAGACATCGCGTTACAGCTCTGCGCCTACCTGTTCTTCTTCATCAATGCATCGCTCTTCAACACCCTCATGGAGAGAGGTAAGATCTGTTATTTCTCATTTAATGCACATAATATAATATTAACTGTGAGTTTCTTTTTAGTCTGTCTTCTTATTGTTTTCTCATATTTTGTCTTATTTTGCTCTTTTATATGTATGAGAATGTTTATGCTTCTCTTTCTTTAACTTCTAATGAAAGCTGACGTGCAAATAAACTTAAATATCATTCATGTCCTCTCTCTGTTGTTGTTCAGGATCTGTCGCTGGGTTCTATCAGTGGTCCCGAGGCGTGCAGATCCGGGCCAACCTGGACCTGCTGATGGACTGGATCCAGAGCATCGGTCTGGGTGATCTGGCCACAGAGTTTTTCCAGAAGCTCTCTGCTGCTGTCAATCTGCTGGCCACACCCAAAGAAACCCTGCTGCAGGTCAGAGGACATCCTCTTTTCCTTTCCTGTTTGTCTTACCGCAGGCGGGTGTAGCCGAGCGGCAGAGTCACGTTTACGCCAGCCCGAGTATTTCCTCTAATGTGTACGAGTTAAATGTTTCTGGCTCATTTAAAACTTTCCATTTTTGGGGAAATCTAAAGCCTCAATTACATTTTCCAAACTCTTGGCTCCTTCTGTCAAACATTATGGTGACCAGTAACACCGCAGAGCAGCGTGTCAGTCATTTTAGATTGTGGTCCCCTTACAGACCAGTTTGATCTTAAACTGGACGAGTAAAAACCAGTTATGAGAAGAGAAGGAGGAAAGGGAAGGGGCACACAAAGGAAAGGATAAAAGGGGGAGGAGAGCAACAACGAAAGGCAAGCGAAGGAACAGAGGAAATACAAGAATAAAGGAAAGACACAAAGAAAGGAACAAAAGGAAAATGAAATGAAGGAGAGAAAGAAATGAAAGAACAAAAGAGAGAAGAGTAAAAAAGAAAGAAAATAGATAAATTAGAAAAATAAAGACGGAACGAAAAATGAAGAAAATGAGCATTGAAAGGGAAGAAGCAACAGAAAAAATGAAAGAAGAAGAAAGGATTTCTGTTTTACCACAAAATAACCGACATCATATTAAAAGAAAACACAGCGGGCTGAATCAGACGCACTGTCAGGCCTGTTCTGGCCCCCGGGCCACATGTTTGACAGCACTGCCGCAGAGCCGAGGCCAGTGCTGTCTGTGGAAGCACGCTCTTGCTTTATGGTTATTGTCCCCTTGAGAACAGCTGCAGTATGAGGAAACAGAGTAAACACACTAAAATGTTTTAAACCCTGATGTCACACTGCCAGTGAAGGTGTGGCTGACTTCACTTGGCTGTGATGAGGATATCCTGTTTGCTCGGACTAACACTTCAGAAATTATCAGGTTAAAGCCTCGTTTAAGGAGCTGTTCAAACACAGAGAGGAGAAAAATCATCTTAAAGGCTGACAGACAATCGGAGAACAACCTGCTCATATTTGTGTCTACACTTCAGCCTGTGTGGTGCTGCGGTAGCTCGCCACTTTAGTCCCTCCTTAAACAGGCTGTTCACCTATTCAGATCCTGTTTACTCTAAGAAGCAAGCTGAGCTCTCACTTAGTATGTTATTAAACACTGAGCCACTGAAGGGAAACGGACCTGCAAAGTTCCCCAGGTACAAAGCACCTAGAAGGTCATTCAGTTAGTTAACGTTACTTAAGGACACGAGGGCAGTTTAAGCTGGCACTGACTGAGGGGTGGGTGGGTAAGGAGTTTATATTTAGGCCTTCTTGTGTCAGTCTGAGGTCACATGGTTTGTCTTTAAATAACCTCAGTCATATAAAACAACCATTATTTTTACCAGTGCATAACCTCAGGAAGTCTTTCATCTACAGCACACTTATTGATTATTAAAGAACATGATGTACACTCTCTGTGTTTCATATACCCAGTTTAAAAAATGGAAACATTTACTGACTATTGAACCATAACTCTGGTTTCACACCGCGAGGCTGACACCTGTTTTTACTGCATGACGCGCAGCACCACCCATGACTCATCTGACGGGCGCAGCGTTTCGTCTTTTCTGCCTCGGAGTTGCTGCTTCTCGCCGCCCCTCCCCCCTGGCATGAGGTCGCTTTGTGGCTGCCGCTAAACGGCACACCCTCTGAAGATTTCTGCTTTTCCATCTGGAGCTGCTAAGAGCTGAAGTGGCTCGCTGGCACAGCTGTAAATTACCAGATGTGGGAAGTGGTGTCGCTTGTTGTGCCAGAGAACATGGCATCTGGAGGGCCTTATTTTAGGGGGACATTAAATCTCAGACATCTTTAAAAATGAGACATTTTTAAAGTTTGGGTTGTTTGTAAGCGGAACTTAAAGTTCATCTTCTTCTCCTTGGCTCAGCGTGGCGTCTCTGTGGCCGAGCAGCTTCCAGCTTCTGTTGGCCCCAGCAAGTCTGAGCACTGTCTTTACCTTCAGTAGTTCAAGTGGGAGCAGGCCGAATGAAAGGTGTCCTGTTTGTAAAGTTTGTCCTGTAACAGATGCATGAATAGTATGCAGTGAATCACCTGTTTCCATATCCTCAAGCTACTTCCAGCAGAAGGAATCCTCTGTGTTTCAGGAACATCAGCAGGCAGAGTGATGTCATAACATGTCATCATACTAACAAAACAAAAAGGATATAATAAAATAAAAAAGGACAAAGATGATTGAGTATGATTTGGTTATGTTTTTGTTAATTTTGCATCATTTTGGACTTCAAACACACTGACGCAGCCAGGCGACTCACCTGTTTCCGTGTCCTCGAGCTACTTTCAGCAGACGCTCAGCTCAGATCAGCTGGCAGGATGACATCACCCGATGTTTCAGAAAAACACTCATTATCAGCGTCTGTCTGTCGTTAAGGCCTGTGCAGCTGAACAAGCACATCTCCTTCTGGGATTCTGCTCATCGTACAAAGAAGACAAAGACAAACTAAACTAATGTTTATAAGGATAATGTTTTTTTACGTATTTAATTTTGATCCTTTTGGACGCCGTAGGTTCAATAACACAACCAGGTGACTCACCTGTATCCTTATACTGCTGCACTCATCAAAAGATCAAATATCAAATATTGTCTTAAGTGTGCTTGAGTGGCTGCAGCTGTGAGGCGATCACCATGTTTCACGATGTGGACTTTCCCGCTAAGAGTGTGGAGATAAAGGCGAGTTTACAGTTCTCACGCTGCACAGAACACGCAGGACGAGTTGATTAGTGAAACTTAGCGCGCACCTCTCACTGGAGAGTAAACACAAGAAAAACTGAAACTTTAAGTGCTACTGTGGACACATTTTTCCCATGAGGCCGTGTTACCACAGCTTCCTGTTTGCATGTTATCTAGTTAGTTTAGAATACTTTGCATGTAAATGAGAGAGTTGCTCATATGGAAGCATGATGGGAAAAATACAGTCCAATAAGGAGCTTTTATGACTCCTACTTAAAACTAAAGCATCAGGGAAATTCTTTTATGAACCCATATTTTAACCCATGAAGAGCTTCAGAGGAGCTTTGCCTCGTGTTTATTGATGTTTTTGTCTTTTCTTTGTCGTTTTATGTCCTTCCAGGCATCCTGGGTTTCTCTCAGGACCGAGTTCTCTGCTCTGAAACCCGCCCAGCTTCACCACATGTTGAGGGAGTACAACTCTGGGAAGGCCTGCCCCCCCGGATGGAGCCCGTCACTGGGTGATGCAGAGGACGCCGTCAGAACGGGTAAAGAACAGACTTATTGAATGATGACGTAGCAGCCTTGTCTGTGGTCATTTTTAGCCTGTCCGGCTTTTTACCAGCTCTGTTCGTGTGCAGTACGTTTTTAGTTCTCTGTGTAACTACAGCCCACGGGCTCACAGTGTCCCAAACACCAAATATTTGAATGCTTCAGAAAGAATCGCTGTTGTGGACGGATCATCGCAGATGTTTTCTTAGCTCAAGTTTGGTCCTTCTCAGTGTCTTCTTCCTGCCATATTATGGTGTTTGAGTCTCTACATGCACTTTTCCTGAGAACAAGTTAACCTTCATTCTATCCTCCAATTCTCATAAATCTTCCCTCTGCTAATGTGTTTAAGAGCCTAACCATATTTCTTTAGGAAGCACAGCACTGTAAGTCAACCCGTCTGACCTCAGCGACCCTCCAAACCTCGCTGCTGCTACATCCAAAGTTATATTAATGCTTTCAAAGTCATGTCAAGTTTTTTTTCTTACTACTAACATGAGTCATAGCCCCATAAATTCTCTCTATTTTATTGTAACACCTGAGAGGACAGCCACACTGATCGATTTATTGTAACTGAAAGAATTTGAAGTGTTTTTAAATCTCAGTGCTACTCAGAGATTGTTTGTTTTTTTTGGAACAGACATTTGGAGCATTTGGGCCCCAGTATAGTTAATAACAGTCGATTTAACGAGCAGTTTCCACTTAAAATCGTTCTAAGGATTAACTTAATGCACAGATTCTAAATGATCAATTTTAGAGGCCTGCAAAGGTCACATTATGAGGTTGGAGGGTTAGCAGTGGCCTAGTCAGACCTTTATGTTTTGGTTTTTTCAGGCCTTAAAAACATCTTAGTCAGGTTTAGGAAAACCTTCTGTTTTAGGGCTAAAGCACGGCCCATCACTAAACCCTGCAGGCTGAAAAACGATGAGTTTGGACTCATCTCAAACTTCAAAGAGCCAAACCTCGTCTGTAATTGAGAGCGCTTAGCACCTTTGAGAAGAATGTTGTTAATTGACTCGTGGCAGGTATGAACGAGCTGCTGTTCTTCAGCTGCTGCCAATCAGAAAAATAAACCAACATTTTCTGATTAAGCAAATTAGCACAAAAAAATATATTTTTCTAATGCCCCTAATATGTATGCAAATATTTGAATGTTTCATATTTACAAATGTAAAGACATCACATTGGGTTTTGGCTAACTGTGATGCCTTTTTTTGTAATAACTTTTATTGGGAATGAATAATAAATGCAACTGCCTAATACATTCTCCTGTCATCAACAGTTCCCGTTACTTTTGCTTGGATTTCATAATTAAAAGGCTGTGACAAAGAGCTGACAAAGTGCATTTTAATGCAATCTTTGTGAAGTTCTTCATACTGCAAGTGTTTTTTGTTACTAGAAACATTTTCAGTTTTGTCCTCCCTACAAGACGACCTTGTTTACAGCAAACTGCAGTAATCAGACTCCTCGCTCAGGAGGAATCAGAACGACCTGTTGTGCAGCTTTGCACGCTCAAACTTGTTGTCAGACAATTTTGACTGAGGAATATGTCATTATAAATAACAGGGCAGGCAGCAGGTTTAATAATGTGATTAAAAAACAAAAAGAGAAGAAGAGACTCTCCTCAGCAGCTGAGAAGCAATCTTGAAATTCCTGAAACATCAGCTGACGACGCCTGTTTATTGTTATACTCATTATATTGTCAGGTATTTATCCTGTGCAGCTGTGAGCGCGTCTCCTTTCATGGTTTTGTGCATATTTATTTAGAGGTCGAGGTGTAGAGGTGTAACATTTACGGAGGCCCAAAGCTGTGAATCTCAACAAAAATCAAAGTTAAAATATAAATGTAAAAAAAACATGGATTTCAGATGTCAATCAATATAAATCAATATAATAATCAATAATCAATATAAAGATTATTATTTCAAAAAATGAATTGTTAATTATATCTTGTTAGTTTTGCAAATGAACTGATAACAAAACTATTCCAGAAAGTCGAGCAAACTTCAGAGTTAAAAGATTTACACTCTAACTCAGAGCTGCTGGAGTGAAGCTTCTTCATCGGGGGAGCAAGACTCCGCTTAACGAGCTGAAACTGAGAAAAAAATGAACATTGGCGGGATTAATGTGGGCGTACGGTGGAGAGTAATCCTGGCCTGTCAGCCTGTTTCCACCAATCACAGTTAACTCGCAGCCACCACCACCACCTCACTCTAACCTTTTTCACCTCCAACTTCAGATTAACCAGATTCCATCAAAGTGATTTTGTTGAGAGGTATTCATCATGCGAAGGATACAAAATATTTAACTAAGTGAAGATAAAACAACCCTTTTATCGCTGTAACCATAAAAAAATGTTTCAGCCGGCACGTCTCCTTCTGAGCTACAGCTGTTTGTGAGAACCACCTTTCACCAGTTTGGCTGACGTATTAGAAGTTTGCGCTTTAATGAAGCTGCATTTCTTTTTATTTGTGGTGACTTCAGATTTTCCGTGTAGGCAGCGAACGATGGTGACTAGGGGATCGCCCCTGATTCAGCTCTGATGCCCTCTCTACAGTCACCATTCTGGTTTAGTGCAACATGCTGCCTGCAGAGCTACTGATTGGTTGCACGTCACAATGAAAAACATAATTTACTGGTCTCCTTGATTACAAAGAATTGGTATCAGTCTGGTGACCCGTGATCAAAGCCTTTCTTAACAGCCTGTAGTGTATGTACTGCTTTTAATCAACGTTAAACCAAACTCAGCAGCTCCACATAAACATGCAGGATCAAATTTTATTAGAGTTGTAATGAAGTTCAGGTTGTTTTTGATGGATGGTGATTGGACTTTCCCTTCTCCTCTTCTTCATTTGCGCAGCCGACATCCTGGAGAGCTTCGACAACCACCCGCCGCTCATCCTGCCCAGCAGCACGTTTCACCTGGAGCTAGGCAAACCCATCGTGGAGCCGGCGCTGTTTGAGCAGCTCGCACGTCTGCAGGACTTCATCAGCCAGCTTCCTCGCAGTGAAACCCGAGCCGAACCCGAAGCGGAGGAGCAGGTAACGAGCTCTCTGCGCCGCCATAACGAGACAGCAGTAAATGAGACACTTTGATGTTTCCGCGTCTTCTGTTGATTCATTTTACTTTGCCCAAACTCAGCCTGTCAATGAGACGACTACAGACAGCCAGTCTGTGACCTCGACCTCGGTCAGAGTCGCCCAGGATCCCGCCGAACAGGCGGTCTCCGACCCGGTAGACCCAGACTCTCTTACATCTGCGGAACCAGCTCAGGCCCGGGTCCCTCCCGGTGATCTGAGCAGCTGTGAGGCCGTCCTGGCCCAGAAGCTGAAGAGCCTGGAGCTGCAGAACACCCTCCCAGGACAGGCCGACATGGGCTACCACAAGAGCCTGGCGCTGGACCCATCCTGCCTGCTCACGCCACCCAACACCCCACAGGGGATGGAGCTGGCTGAGCTGGAGGCTGACCTGCAGGAGGGCACCCGCCAACTAAAGAAAGGTGAGAGTGTGCTACAAATCAGGAAAGAAGTATCAGTCCGAATCTCAAGTAAATACAAACCCAAACAAAGCTCTAAATATCTATTTATCTACTCTTTGAACCCTGAACACCCTGAACATCAGGCTTTAACAAACATTCACCTTCCATAAGTTTGGTATGAAGTTACTGTCATAAAAGTTATTTATATTTTGTTTCTGCTGTAAAGATGTTTCAAGAACACAACAACTTCCATGTGGGATACGAGGGCCTGAAGCCATTGATGGAAATATATGAGCGTTAATCAGTACTGCAAATCATTTTCAGAGCTCAGCTTATGTTTTTCTGGCTTCTCAGATGCTTTAGTGGGTTTTTTGGTTGTCAGTGAGTGTAGAACATGTTCAGCAGTCACTAAAACAAAGATTGAGCCCCCTTAGTTGGTGCACATGCCAACAACCTGACCACATTTTTGTAGTTCTTTCTTGGCTTCATTGGCATGCAGCAGGTTTTAATTCAGATGACGCACAGGGTGACTCCCACCTTTGTCTCCGTCCTGAACCTCCTTTAAGTCTTTAGGGGAGTATTTAGCAGCCTGACCCTGTGGGCCGGCTGCATATTTGTCCACATAAAGGTGGCTTCGCCCTCCTCCTCCTCCTCTTCTTCTTTTACTGACTCTGGAGGTCAGGAATTTCAAGTGGAAGGCTGCTCAGGGTGGGTTCACTGTGCAGAGGAAAGAGAGCTTCCTCTCCAACCCGTATTGTTTATGGACGCCTCCGTCATGAGGTCATCTGTAGGAGTGAGAGGGAGTCGCTGAGAAAATAATGAGTCAATTCCCAAGTTTCAAACATTTTTCGACCCAACTGTGAAAAATAACGACATCCAGAGACTGTATATAAAGACGGACAACACGGCATGACGCACACTCGCACTGTGGCGGAGCCTTCAGGGGAAATTTGGGTTTCTGTTAGTTGGGGACTCGCGCCACCTCTTGAGCCACAGCCACTGGAGCTGCTTGTTGCCTTCAGCTCTAAGATGTGTTTTTAGTCCCAAAGTAGGTAGAAACATTTCCTCAACACATTTACCAAATACACACCAAAGACACAACATGCATATAAAACAGAGGCTGTAATGGTTAAAAGTGCTGTAGAGGATTCAGGAAGGAGGATCTGCTCCAACGATCCCTCACATCTGAACCTTCAGGAACGCTTTTCATCACCTGTGCTAAGGCGCTCGCTGACAGATGCCCCGGTGGGCCTCAGCGCTCCAACAGAAGCAGGATTTGGTTGATCTTAATCAGACGTCTTTACTCTCATTGGTCACTTGTTGCTTGTGTTTTCCCTCTTAACGCTTTTAACAAAAGTAATTTGCTGAGAAGCTTTGAGGATTACACTGGACCTGAGCCATCTGGCACCTTCTCTCTACTTAAGGGCAGGAAATCCCTCAGTTTAATCTGCACCGTTTATACTTTTATATAAAGGTGGATCCATTAAATGTTAAATGTTCATTCCTTCCACTGTTTGAATAATTTCCTGCTTCTCCTTCTTCCATTACAGATAAGCACTTGTGTGTGTGTGGGGGGGTTGTTGGTATTTTTATTCATTTATTTTTATTTATGCTTTATGGACTAACGATAAAATTGTTTCCAAGGAAAATAATTGGCACATTCCTATATGATTTTAAAATCTGCAACGTTTAACTGTAAATTAAACTAAGACCAAAGTAAAGAGGAAAAGCTTTAGTTTTCTTTTCTCTTTACAGTTTTATGATAACAGCCCATTGTTGTTCAGTCTAATTGCAGGGGAATTTGAACGCTTCAGTATTTTCATCAAGTATTAAATAAATCATGATGAGAAGTGATAAATTTGTCCCTTCCAAGACAGTTAAAGTTAAGGTTACCCAAGTTCATGTGATAACAACCAACGGCTATTTTTTTCAGTTGTTTAGCTTCTAAAACCTCCAAAATCACATGAAAACTTTATGTGGCATGAATATAACTTCATAAGAACTGAGACACATTCTGCAAGGAAAGCTATTTTTAAAAGTTTTCTTTAAGAATATTGGCAAAAAAACAAAAAAAGAACTTTGTTTTCTTCTGTTTTGTCCTTATAATAATAATAATAATAATAATAATAATAATAATAATGATGTTGTCAGTCTTTTGTTTTTTAAAATGAAGCAAATGAATAAAATGAAGCGTTTGAGCATCATGCTGTAAGTTATGTAAATAGAGTTTTTATATTCGTCCTGCGCTCGCCTGCATCTAGCTCTGAGGTTTCAGGTACGCGTGATGATTGGTGAAGGTTTGATGACAGAGGGGAGGTGATGTCAGGGAAGGAAAGCAGCGGCGGATCCGTCATGGGAATTTACAGCTGGGTTGGTGCGTGGAATCTTAATCGGCAGCGGTATTGTTCAGGGCAGGTCCTGCGTGGGGGGCAGACAGTGGGGGGGGAGGGGGAGGATCAGGGTTTATTTTTGGGGAGGGGGAAGGCTGCTGTCGATGGTGTTTTGACAGGTCGACCCCAAGCGGCAACTTCAGGACAAAAATAAAATAAAATGATGTGAAAATCTGCAGTTCCTCTAATGCTCACTTGAGGCCTCAGATTATGTCATGTGAAACGCTTGTTAGCTTCCCTAACAGCTAACGCTCTGGCCACGCATCATTGGCTGACGTCACTGTGGCTACGTCCATCTTTTATAGCAGCGTGAAAAAGACTGAAAATAGATTCAGTCTGTGATGTACATGCAGAAGCTCCACCCACCAGACTTATTGGAGAACAGTGTGGGAATCAACTCCTGGACGCCTCTTTGATCTGATGTGTTTGTCTGTGTTTTTTTAGCCAGTGGAAGTGTTGGGAGGAAGACGGGAAACGAGGAAGCAGCAGCAGAGGAAGAAGAAGACAGAGAGGAAGTGTTTGCGGTGGAGCTCCACAAAGGGCCTCACGGTCTCGGGCTGGCACTCGTAGATGGGACGGTAAGTATTCACAATCACTGTTTGTAAATAAAGTAGTAGGCAGGAGGAAGTGTGTTTAACTGATGAGATCGGACGCTAATTAGTTCAGACTGCAAACTGCTGGAAGGCTGAAAGCTCTCATTTAATCACTAAATGTTCCTGCAGTCCAGACTCTACAGATCAGTGCTTAACACCGTAATGACACTGTGACAAATAAGGTGCTACAACACAATAAAACTCTTACAATGAACTGAATCTGATGTGTTTGCTTCCTTATGCTTATCCCGAAATACGTAGTTAAACAATTGTTTGGCAGAATGATCAGAAAACACCAACATGTAACAAGTTCCACCTACACTGCAATATTTGCTTGATTTTCTTCCATTGTCTTTTTATGTCATTTTTTTAATCTGTTGATTCTGACAGACATCTTTTAAGCTGTGTAATAAAAATACAAATCCTCCTCTTGGGAGCTTAAATATCTTTTTCTGCTTTACTGCAGAGCATCTGCAGTGTGTCACTCCTCTTTTACAGCAAACTTTCAATCAACAAATTTTCTAACCACCTCTCTAATGTGTTTACAGCATCATGGCAAAATTCTACTCCCACCAGGGATGAAAAAATATTTAGCAAATATGAGGGGCATATAGATCTTAATTATAAAAATGTTGTAATCCCTTCAGTGCTCCAAGTTATCACATTTTTTGTCATGTTTTTATGTCTTCATGTAGAAAACACCGCTGAGAATGAGCGGCATTTATGTGAAGTCAGTCGTTCCCGAGTCCCCGGCCGCCAAATGTCAGAAACTCAGAACGGGCGATCGAATCCTGGCCGTGAACGGTGTCAGCCTGGTCGGGATGGAATATAGCATGTGAGTGTAAAAGTACAGATGGCATATCAATTGCAATTGTGATGTTTGCAAAAACTCAGTCCAGCATAAACACATGAGAGACCGAGCAAAGAGAGCTAGCTAGCAATAGTTAAGGACAGGAGGAGTCGGTGTCTGATGTAAGTCTATTTGGATGTCGTCAACGTACAATTGATTAGCAGTACAAAGTTTTTAAAGGTTGATCTAAGTAGTAGCACATATCATGGAAGTGGAGCCATATTGAGGTACAGCACAGGTCATGTAGGCCGTTGTTGTTACCAAAGCTTTAACAACAGCAAAACACATGATAAACTGTGCTTAATAAAACATATACCATGTAAGTAAAGTATAAAAAGCACAAAAAAGAAAATCATATAAAGAAAACTTAAGACATCTAAGAAAACAGTTCACAGATTAATGTGAGGTATCGTGGAAATCCCAGCACTGTTTGTATTTTTAATCTTTCGACTCTAAATATAAACATTTTAAATAGAAAATAGCAGAAATCTAAAACACGTCATTATGGTATCACTGTAAAGCAAAAGGCTCAACAACTGACTTCCAACTTATTGTGTGTTCGTTTCAGTGGGCGGGAACTGATTCGCTCATCCGGAGACACACTTAAACTTCTGGTTGCCAACATGGACTCGAAAGCAGGCATCAAAGCCTCCACTTTGGCAACTTGCTGAAGGAAGAGCGTTAGTGGACGATAAAGTGCAATTTGGGAATACCGGAGGGCGTGAGCTTCATCCCAAAGTCAGTATTTCTCACAGGATGGATTCCCCCCCAAACCAAAGGAACACGAACTTCCTCCTTTTTGTTTGTGACTCATTGTGGGATAGAGACAATCAAACTGAACTCAGACTGTAGGCGCTTTGCTGGCGGGCAGAGGGGGAAGACAAGTTTTAAAAGCTCTTTTTTTCTTTACCAGCTTCTAAAAACAAACTCAAAAACGGTGAAAGGGGGAGTAAACCAGCCCCCGAAGAGCGCCGCCAAGCCGCTCCCTGATCCCTCACGTCTGGCTTCAACTGGAACTATTTCCAAATTCATTTTTAAATTCTATCTATTTAAAAAAACTGTGAAGCTTTATATGTTACACTCCAAAACCAAAATATGTTACCCAGTTGTTTACTGTGTTAGAGAGAAGTACCTGCCTGTGGGCATGTCTCAGATCCTCATAAGTTTCCAAAACAAGGAAAATTGTCTTTGTGTTGCAGCGTTTGTTTCATCGCAGGAACGACTGAACATTAACCCTCAGTTTTCTGCTGTTTCAGGTTCTTCCTTCTATAGATTCATCATCAGTCTGCTGCTGTAACACCAGAAAATATTATCAGTCGTTTAGAAGTAAAATTTAATTAGCACTTGTAGCGTGTTACTCATTTTTCCACACACACAAACACACACATAAAAAAGCAGGTAAAGGTGTGTTTGGTTTCTTTCACTTGCAGGCAGATTTTCCCCCGAGCAGATTATGTTTCCAGGTTAAACACTAACTCGTGCTTTAAAGCAGCGGTTCTCAAACTATGTCAAACACATACGATTCAGGGAGAGTTATTGCGAGGAAGCTTTAATGTTACGGATTATAGGAAAGTGGATCAGCATGATGTGTAGGAAGCATCATGGTTAAGAGAAGACCGACTCTGAAGATGACATTTTTGATTGACCAGCCATTTTCCAACCCTCATTTATGTCTACGAGTTGTGGGTAGTGACCCCTCAGAAGAAGAAATGCACTTCCTCCTTAGGTTGGCTCAGTCTGAAACATGTGGTGAGGGGCTCAAAGTAGAGCCACTACTTTATGTCATAAGTAGCTGTGGTGGTGCAAACATTCGATCAGGCCTCCTTGAGGCCATCCTTTGGAGGTTTTCCAGGTAAATCCAACTGGGAGAAGATTGTGGAGTAGACTAAGAGTTCCTTGAAGAGATGATCTATTTCTTCAGGCCTGATGACGCCTCAGGATCCTCCAGAAGAATGGGAAAATTTTACTGGGGTAAAGGGTTTCTGAAATACCGTGCTTAGTGAGGTTTAGTAAAATTCAAATATCTTGTTGACTCTTCCCGTGTCAGTCCACTGACTTTAAGTGATTTGAGCTGTTTAGAGCTTCGTTAAAGAAAACAGGAAGCCTTGAAAGTATGTCCAGAGGAAGCGGATGACATGGAGGAGATCCACATCAGGGTAAAATGAGAAACGGCACCAGATATCCTCAAACCAAAGGCAGTTAGGGTCAGACACATAAAACAAGTGGCCAGGGTTAGGAAAAAAAACTGCTGGGTCAGCTTCAAGTTAAATTGCAGGTTAGGTTTAGGCACTAAAACCAAGTGGCTGGAGTTGGGATTAACCATGAGAATCTTTTTTAGGGTATAGTTACGTTGCATCTTTGACCTGTTGGGCATATACGGAGAGATCGGTAACTTCTTCTGGTTTAGACTAAGCCAAAGTGGTTCACCAGGAAGTTAAGAAGTTAAATTAAGACGAAGTCAGAGGATCACAACTAGCACTGCAGGTTATATTTATCAGTTACTCCACAGCTGATTTTCTTTATCTTTTTGCTGTACAATATGGTAAAACCCTTGTTTGTTAAGCTGTGGACAACCAATTAAAAAAACTTGATTAATTTTTAGAGCTACTTTTTTATTTTGTATTAACTGATAAAAATATGTAGGTTGTGAATCTTTGTGAGGCATGTCAAGAGAAAAAGTTTGAGAACCGCTGCTTGGAAGTTTTGCTGCAATCCAGAGAAACAGAAAAATAAGTTATTGGTAATCATAACCACAGTGAAGCCTCTTTATTATCAATTATTCTACAGGTTATTTGCTTCATTGATCTTTCTATAAAACAATAAAAAAAAAAACCTCATGAGTCCAAACCTAAAGAATATTTTCTTTTGTTTACTTAAATGAAAAGCTGTTTACGCACTACAGAGCCATCTGTAGCCTGGCTACACAGAGGTCAGAGGTCAGGGTGACGTCGTACACCTATTCCACTTACTGATGCATGACCCACATTTCGATAGGATCAGTTTTTCAGAAGAAAGCTCTGCAGAAGGGGAGGCGTCTGAGGCACCCACACTAAGTCCAGCCTTGAAAATATGAAGGAAATTAGCACAAAGAAAAGAGAAACGCAGCTACTTTAATGTTAAATACCAAACATGGTTCATGTTGTCTTATTTTTTTAGGTCAACACACCATTAACTCATTGAGACCATTCAGCAGATTAGCCTCACACATTTTCCTACACAAACGCCCTGTTTGTCCCAGCTTCTTACTGGGATAGTTTATTGGGATTTTGGCACCATAGATGTCGGATTGTGGCCTAAACCATGCAGAGTATTCCTGGTAGTTTGAAGCAGATTTTTTCCTGCTGTGTTAAACATGGAAAAAAAAGTAAAAGCACTAAACTTCATGTGAGAAAGCAACTTAAAAGTTAAAAAGCTTTTGGGAACATGACAGTACACATTTTATGAGGTATTGGGTTAATTGCCTCATTAATGTGGCTCTAATTACAGTTTAGTTTCCCTCCAAACCGCAGAGCTCAGGCCAAAAATAAAAATGAGACATTTAAATTCCAGAACTTCTCCAAACTCCTCTGGAAGAACTCAGTTTATTATAGGAAACATAAACCCGACTTTGTTCTGCTCAGCATTAACGTGTTCAGCTGGTTTAATAAACGAAAGCATAAAACATCTTCTGATGTATTAAAAAAGACTGCCGCAGAGCTCGATCACCTGACGTCTGTCTGTGTTTTTCATCTGTTTTGTAATATTTATACTGCGCAGTATTTTTGAGCCTGTGGAATAAATATTATTTTGACTTGGAAAACCTGCCTCATTTTACGGTCTGTTTCCTTAAATCGGGCCTGTGTTAGTAAACAGGAGGAGGCGGCTTTGGGGGTGAAGCTGGGATGTAAAAGCTGGGCTGGGTGGAGCAGCAGCAGCAGCAGTAGGAGGAGGAGGGAAGCTGTGGGGTGTGGTAGCTGCATGGCACGCTTTGGTGGCCACTGTTTATAGCGACTCTGCGGTTTCCACCAGCCAGGCACTTTCCACTGACTCCAGCATGGCAGCGTTCAGCCAACGAGGCCCTGCAGGGAAAAGCGCCACTCTGACCTGGTGTGAAGATTTGCACATGCCGGCTTAAACTGCATCCCCGAGGGTGTAATTAAAGCATGAGCTGACCGCGAGGAGCTGAGTGAGGCGTTCCCTGCAGCTTTCTTACATAAATCCTCCTTTAAATGTTGCTGAGGTCTCACTCGAGGCGCTCATTAGCTTTCATTTATGCTTTGTTTTAATTTTTATTTCTTAATTTAGTTTGTGCGGAGTTCAGTTCTTTTCAATGATAAAATGGGAAGACCTGAGTGAGGTCATGAGGCATCTATCGCCATGTTTGTTAACACTAGCAAACAAAAAAGGGATACTGAAGACATACCTGCATATTTTTATATTTTACGAGCAGCAGAAAACATATTTTAAAACTGGTTGGCCGACTTACCAAATTACTTGATTCATGGTACTAAATTGTGTTTAGTAAAACAGTACTGTTGTATCCACCAGTAAAGCTGTAAAGCTAATATTTACATTAGTAACTGCCAACATGGGGGTGGTTATCCAGCTAGCTGTCACTGAGGTCATCAGGGGCATTAATGTTGTGGTAATTTGGGGCTTTTAATGATTTCTTCAAGGTGTTCTTTTACCAGGGAGAAATGGCTGCACAGCATACATCTTTAATGACTAAAACAAATACAAGAACTTGGTTAATGAGTTTGAATTAATTTGGGATTTTCTCTAATCCACGCAGGTTCAAATATATATACCCGTTCTGGTTGCCATTAACAACCTGTCACACTTCTGGGTGGATATGTGTCTACTCTACGTAGCAGAACTGACAGAGATGATATAAATTGGTTGGTTTGCTGTTGCAGACCTGATTTTTAAACATAGTCCACACAGTTTCAATAGGGATGAGGTCGGGGCTTTGGGAAGGCCATTCCAGAAGCTCAACATTAGCTTGTTTTATGTTTGGGATCGTTGTCTTCTTGGATCCCAACTGTGTCCAAGTTTAAACTGTCTAGCTGTTGTTGATATCTCTTGCATGATTACAACAGCGAAACAGCCCCAGAGCGTAACGCTACCACCGCCATGCTTGACAGTTGGGACAGTGTTCTTAGGTTTAAAGGCCTGTCATTGCATTTGCAGCTGCAAATTTCAAGCTTAAAGGGTTTTTCTGGATTTTAGAGCAGGGTCTTCTTTCTTGGTGAGCACACTCTCAGTCCGTGGTGATGTAAAACTTGCTTTCACTATGTAAAGCTGGTTTTACAGCAGTGTCTTGAGTCCTGGTTCCTTGGTTATTCCTGAACATCCTAACAACTTTTCTTATTCCAGACCTTGGTAAAGTGATGACTCATTCACAGACCTTGTTCTTAGGTAAATCTACAATTCCCCTTAGATCTTCTCTGAGCTCCTTGACTTTCCCATTGTTCTGAGTATTTGTCAATCCAATGAATGTTGTCAAAGAAATCATTTTTATCCTGGCAAAGAGGAACTACCAGCTGAAGTCAATCATGACTCCAATGAGAAGTTAATAGCCTTTGGACTTGTCAGGATAATATATTGTAGAAAACTCAGCACCCGCTTATTTAAAGATTTAAGTGAGTGTATGCTGTATATTTGAGCCTGTGTGGATTAGGAAAATCCATATTAAACATGTGCACCACATTTTTGTTTCATTAAAGTCATTAAAGATGTCTGTTGAGCAATTATTCCATCCAGGAAAAAGAGGATCCCTGAAAGCCCAGAAAGAACACAACATTCATGTGTATGATTAGGGTGTGTTTACTTCTGACCTCAACTATGTGTGATATTGGGTGCTGTTCGAAGTCACCTTTGTTGTTGTTATATTGAAACTCAGGTGTATAACAAAACTGGTGTCTGCAGTAGGTGCAGGTACCTCAAAACAGCTTTGTAATTCACAGACCCCGATTCGATGCAGAGTCCTGATTCGACCTAATGTAGTGGTCGTAGTTGAGGATGGGACAGTCTGTAAATGGCAGTCTGTAGTCATAATACACGGTGGCCTCTGGAGGACTCTCCTCTGGCCCTCCTTTGAAGCCGCACTCCTCCAGCGTGCTCTCCAGGGGCAGGCGGGCCTCCTCTGTTGGCACTCTGCTACTGAAAACCTCCAGGCTCGAGGTCTGGATCCCAGCTCGGTCCTCGATCACACTCATCAGACCAAAAACTGTGCGGCTGCTCGATAAAACAACCTCAAAGTTTCCAGGGTGCGCTGTGGCCGAGGTGAAAGGTATCAGTCGGACACTCAGACGGATGAACCTGGCGGTTTAAAGAAAATGAAAATTTAGTTTTGAGTTTAGACTCTATAAAACTATGTGACTACACTATATATTTTTTATTGAATTGAAAAAAAAAACAAAAACAATTTCCTTCATGGTCAACCTTCGGGATCAATAAAGTTTTATTGAATTGAACTGAATTGAATTGAATATATACAGAAGATGCCCCAAAATGTATTTTGTAACGTATTCTGTTACGTTACTCAATGAGTGTAACGTATTCTGAATACTTTGGATTACTTAATATATTATCATGCTTTTTACAACTACATGAATGTACTATTGCTGTGTGATTTATTACTATTACTGAAGGTTACTCGCCATACCAATAGCAACTAGATTTTTAAATCTTAATATAAATGAGTAACAGTAGGTGGACATTAGGTAAGGCTGCACTTTTTGCAGCGATCTCGTATAGAAAACTATTCGCGCGTATATAAAACAGGTCCGCGGCTCCGAACCGTAGTAAAGGGACCTCTGGCTAATACGTCGGGTTCGTGTCGGGCTCGTAGCTGAAAACTAGCTTTACTTTGTTGTCTGGGTCAACTTTGCTAGCGAGAGACAGAGAGAGGCGTTGAAAGGCTGCTCCAACGGAACTTATTGTTTCGGAGGAAAACACGAACACAGTGTACAGTCGAGTCTTAATAGCTTACTTACAACTGGACTACACTGCCCATGAGGCTACATTCTTTAGGGCTATGCCTGTAACACTCTGCCTATTGCCTTCATATTAAATAATTTTTTGAACAATAATTTTTAAAACTATTTCTTCACGTCATTGCAGGCTGCAGTTAGAGCTGACATGGGCCAAGAGATTGAGACACAGGCATTAGAGGGGACAGCCTAACATATAAAACAGGAAAAGACCGTCGTGTAATCCATTTATTTCAACAAAGTAACTGTATTCGGAATGCCACCTTTTTAAACGGTAACTGTAACGGAATACAGTTACTCATATTTTGTATTTTAAATACATGTATTCCGTTACTCCCCAACACTGTTTCTAATTAACCAGCAGGGGGCGACTGCTGTGGTATTAAGAATAATGTGAGAATCTTGTCATTTGATTTACAGTGTCCTGATGAATTTCTGGTCTGAATCACTAGTTTAATGTCTGAATGGTCGTCATCATTATAGTAAATTAGGGAATAATTTAGAGCACAGCACTTACATTTGCCATTTGTGACCTGTTGCCAGTTAACCTGATTAGGTACAAAATGTTTCTCCCATTCTTTCTTTTTAGCATAACTTAGTTTTCCAGCCTTTATACTGCCCCCATCCCAGTGTTTTTTAAGGTGTGTTTCGAAAAGAGCCAATGTTTTTCATGAAACATTAAAATATGTCATTTTAACCATTCGATGTGTTTTCCGTGTTAAATCAGATAAATAGAAATTATTCATCTCTAGCTTTTGTTAACATCAGACAGAACGCATCAAGGCTAAATGCAAATAATGAAAATACTGCAAAAACATGTTTGTTTCAGCATCTTAACCACACGTCCGAGAAACAAACTCCAGGCCTAAACCCCTGGAGACTTTCCAGACACGGCATGCTGTTTGCTAATGTAATCAAGCAATCAGTGGGTTTAAATAACATCAGCTTGTGAAATGTAATGTTTTTGACTCTAAGTCTAATTTTATCAAACCAGTACAGCAAAAGAGGGGGGAAAAAGTGAATTCAATTCAACTCGGGCTGTGCACATTATGTTATGTGTGTGATTTACTGCTAAAACATCCTTCTGTGGCACAGGAAAACAATCACAGCAGCCAGGTCAGAAAAAGGCAACGGCACCTGTCAGCGGGCCAGCTAAAGGTCGCCCCGAGTCCTTTGTTTTCAGAGCTGTTGAGGCTGCTTGTGTCCCAATGTTGTCATTTTGGGCGTCTGAGTTACAGGAGCGGAGTCACAGTGTGATTTACAGCTGAGGGTCAGGAATAACTCAGCCTGGTTAACCTCACTCATGGAGGTTTGGAATGAATGTCAACACAGCCTGATTGTGTTTCCCAGGAGCTGCCCAGTTTGTCCCAGTGCAGCCACAGAAACTGTCGAAACTGCTTTTCTCCAGGACATGTCTGATGTCTGTCTGGCTTTATGATATTTTAAAACCAGCTGCTGCTCCTCCCACTTACTCTAAAAACAAGTCAGAGGGATTTTGTGGCTTCATGTCTGCACTGTATGCAAATTTTAAAATTGTAAATCTTTTTTTCTAAATCATTTTCTAGGTAATAAAATCAAGTTAAATTTTAATTGATGATTTACAATCAAAATATAAGTTTTTCCACATATTCCACTAAATATTTATATTTATTTTGGTAAATATAAGGCAATATGAACAGATAATAAAAAATAAAAACAAATAATATAATTGTACATAAGTTATAAATAGTAAAATTTATGAAAATAATAAAATATTTAACTCTTTAAAAAATATTGAACTTCAAGAAATTACACAAACAGGAAAACAAGGTTACATTTATTAATTTTTTTATTTGAAAATTTTCCAAATGCTAAAATCAGCTAATTTTGCCAAAATAGTAAACTTGAGAAAACTTTACAAAAATAAAACTGTGATATTTTTCAAATCATACAAACTCATGAAATCTGTCACATCTATGTTTGTGTATTTGTAAAACGCGGCACTGATTCTTTTATTTGCAAAACTGCGTTCACCTTTATTTTTATCTTTATAGAATGAATGTTCTGTTCATAAAATATAACACATAATGAGCTCAATACCTCTGGGCTTCAGTGTTTTGCAGTCTCTGCTGATGTTTTACATTTTCTGTCTCCACTGGTTCTTGTCTTTTTATGAAGTGCCCTGGTATCTGAGTGTGGAGCTCTGCACTGTCACTGTGGGAAATAAAATCAAGTAAACTCATAAACCTATAAAAGGAAAAATAATCAAATACTGATAGAGAAATACGTTTGTTTCACCTCAGAGACTGTATTTGTTTCATCAAATCTTCATAACTAATCGTGTCATTGAAGGTCTTCAGCTGCTGAGTCAGCATGTGGAGCTGAAACTGCTGACAGGGGACACCCAAACTCATCAAACCTGCAGCACAGAAAAAACATAGAGAGCGTGCACGTGTAAGTGGAACGCCCTCCTCTGAAATCCAGTTTAATAACAGCACAGCCTTTACTCATCTGCACCGAGATTTAGATGGTTGTTTAGTTTTCCTTTTAGGGCTTCAAAGGCCAGGATCATGTGGTGCACAAGCCATATTTTGCCCACATGTGAGTAATTATCTTTAGGACATGAAAATGTCTTAACACGGTTAAAAACTAAGGAAAATGTTACCTAAAGTATAAAATGGTGACATGCCTGGTTAAAAACAAAATAGAGTAAAATAATAATAATTGCAAAGGTTTTCCTTATTTGCTTATAAAAAAAGCTGATGTAGAATGTGAACAAAGTGTCAAATAACATTAACATGAGGACGTGCAATCCCTGCAGGCTTTAATGGTTAAAATGTGATTCCCTCTTTTCTCCTGCAGCTCACGAGTGCCCCTCACAAAGCTTCCAGATGCTGGCCAATAAAAAAAACGCTTTTATGGAGACGTGTTAAAGACGCAGAGACAGTTTTGTTCAGAAGATGAGATAACCTGATGTCTCTCTGTGAATCGTGTATGATCTATAAACCTGGAAATGAAGCTATAAATGATCACATTGGATGTGCTGTAAAAGTAATTTATTGATTATTAAGACCTACAGCAGTGATTCTGTGCTGTAGGTCTTCCCAGTCAGAGTCATAGCTGCGGTGTTATGCTGCAGGTCTGCGCCGTAATCTCTCTGGAAGTTTACTCAGTGTGTCTGAAGTCAGACTGACAAAAGGAACATTGTCCTGGTTTTGTTTCCCAGAGCCAGCTACTCTTATCTGTGAGGAGGAAATGAGGCTCCGCTGACATTACCAAGAGCCTGATTCACAGTACCCTCCATAAATACTTCAGCACAATGACACTGTGGCATTTAGTACTGACTCACATATCTCCTTCTCTTCTGCGATTATCTTTATGTGTCACTCAAAGAAGCGAGAGAGCCTTCTCCCATCCTGGCAAAGAAAATCTCGGATTATTCAGGTCAGGGGTGATGGATTACCCAGCTCAAAGTCCTTCAGGCTGACTGATTCACTTCTGTCTACGTCACCGCAGATGAACAGCTGATCGATCTCCTGCTGATGATCAGAAAACCACCCGATCAACTCGTCCGGGAAGCTCTCAGACTCCCGCTTGTTTGCGTTCACGGAAATCTTTAACCACAGGAAATACCACGTTACAGTAAAATCAGTACAACCATAAACTTTAGACATGAGACACAATGTAAACATAAATAATAAAAAATAAAATGAGAAAAATCTGTGTGAAGAATGCATGTGTGCAACATGTTTATTTGCAGCGCTAAAAGAGGTAGAACTTCCACAATTTCACCCATTTATTTGGGCCTATCAATAAATATGTGAAGATTTCAGCGTGTTTGCAGCTTTTTTCTCTTTAGTGTTTTTTAATCTGAGCTTTTTTGTAAGTCTGACTCTTAAAGACTCAGTTTCCCAGACATGGTTTGCTCCTGGTAGTGTTTGGTTATGTTTGAGGAAGAAGACTGTCCTTTGGTTTAATCGAGAAAAAAAAAATTCACGTGAGAAGCAATTTCATTTACATTCAGCCAAGACCACCTTATTTCCTGAAGTCGATCAAACTGCCCCACATTTAACCAAACAGACCACCATCTCGATTTTAAACTCGCTGTAATGTGACACTTGCAGGCTTTACAGACCCACCATCCACCCCAACAGCCACTTTCTCAAAGTGTTAAGAGTCACAAGCAAATCTGTTTACACCCAACAAACCAGGGGCGGTTAACACCGTACTTCCTAGAGCTTCATCTTTTTCCCAGAAACACACGACTCACGTATCATTCAGAGTAATCGTGCATCTTCAGACACATTTTTCATAGCCTTCTGTTTCTTCTTTATCTTGGATGTTCTGTTTGAGAGTGAAACTTTGTGATGTTGGAAGTTTTCTTACATTTTTTAACTTTTTATGCTGATTTTGGGTGCGTCTGACGCGCTGCTGCTTTTTCTTCTTCATGCTGTGGTTATATGAAGAAAGCTGCTCTCTGAGCTCAGCTCGGTGTTTCCTGTCGATGCCACTGTGAAAGAGCAGATGTTGGACAGTTCAAAGTATCAGTATAATAAAGGTCTACGACGTAATTTAAGGTGGACTTGAGAACTTTTAAGAATGCTATGGATTCTATAAGAAACAAAATTGGAAGAACAGTTTGTTTCTAACTGAGGATGATTATGAAAACATAAAGTAACAAATACGGCATGCAGGGCAACAAACAGGCTGGCAAAACCTGATTCTTTACATTCACAGATGTTACTCTTTCATCATCCCTGAAGTGTGAGCATGAAAGAATCCACTTCTGGTGAATTATTAGTGACGGAAAATCCCGGTGTTCCTGTTAGTTATTTATGACGTTCAGAGAAAACACTTTACTTCTACGACTTCTTATAAAAACCTGTTAGAAGCTATGAGGATGTTGTGCATTGTTTTTCTACTTACCTTCAGTTCTTTATGCTATTGTACTGTTGTATTCTGTCTCTCTTTGCCAACAGTTTCAGCAGTTTTTTGTTTTTATCTGATCCGAATTCAGGTCAGTTTCTGAATTTATATTTTTAAATTTCCATTCTTTCCAGGGACGACAGCTTACGTCACTGGTATTCTTTCAGCCTTTCCCCGTGACAAAGAAACCCAAACATGATGACACAGAGGCTAAATGAGCTCATCAGTGACTGGAAACACGCCCCAAAAAGCTTAATGCTCTGCAGAAAGCCTGATAAATGGTTAATCCTGCTCAACCCCACATCACACATCACAGCAGCAGAGTGACAGAATAAAAAGGATAGCCAAAATGGTTTCGTGATGGCTCATCCTTCCTGCTCATCTTAAACAATGAAGGCAGGAAACAAAGCTACGGTGACCAGTCTGCTGTCTCCAGCTTCCTCACTCCCAGTACCGGTCAGTGCCAGTCACAGGGCTGGGACCTCCTGAATCCAGATATCGAGCCCCTCCTTCAGATACAGACAGAAAATCCTGTCTGGAGATGAAGGTGTATGACCTGGACAGCCAGGAAGATCTCAGTGTGACCAGTTTGTTATTAAGCTGAAATTACACACTTACTGAAAGTGTTGATATATTCACTCCATGGAGTCAAGTCCTGGTACTCGTTATTTGGAGGAAGAGAGTGTGAGTGTTGTAACATACATCAAAAAGACCACAACAGTACTGAAGTGAACAACACTCCACATCATGTTAGAAACCAGTCTTCTGCCGTGTTCTAGACCAATCACACCCCCAGTGCCAATGACGCTCCCCAACAGCAGCAGCTTCCCCCTCCATTAGTGCTGCCCTAATCCAATCCACCAGAACAAGCCTGATCCACGACCCACTGCCACCATCCTGGAGCTTCCACTTCTTTTGTAAAAAAGATCCACATTTAAACGTCTTCTAAAGGTTTTGTAAAAGATGTGGTGAAGAACACATAAAGTTATCTTTCTTCAAATGTCACAAAAGGTTTTGTGTTTTGTTTTTTGTTTTGTTTGTAGGAGACATAATCCACACAATTTTTATCCAGGAAACTGGGGTTCAACTTTTCTTGTGTACTTTTTAACTTTTAAGTTTAGTTTTCCCTCACAGTTTGCTGAGGTTTAGAACAAAACGATCTCGGTAGTTTCCCGACTCTTTAGTCCTATCTTGAGATTTTGATTAAACATAGTGGACGTGAACTTGTTTCATACTTATAGATGCCCCTGAATCCCCTGTGAAACAAGTTAACGAGCTCCTCCTCTCCTCTGATAAAAAATAGGTGGTGATACAGTTCGTACGCTGATGATACGACTCTGCCTGATAAGTCTGCACCATCTTTTTTATGTTATGTTAATATACTGAAATCCCTCCGAGGGTCAACATGAAACACTGAATCATCTGTGAATGAAGAGCTTATTTTATTTTCTGTTTTTTCACAGCTTCCTTTGAGGAAAATGTGACACATGTTGAGTCTTTGATCTCCCGTCCCATAAAAATCCTGCTGGTCTCATTCATATTTATGCCTTGGATTGCTTCAAAGTGCATTTCAGGTTCAACCAGCCTCTCTGGCGCGCTCTTGGTATGTGAGGGCTGTCATTAAGACAAATTCAGGAACACATTCATTCACTTCTGCACAAAGTTATGTATTAACGCAGCCCCGGGTAGCAGCAGTGATGACGCTATGGGCAAAACGCTCAAAGCAGCTGACATGAAACTATCAAAAATCGAAACGCAGAAGGTTTAATCAGACACAAACTGAACTTCTGTCTTAATGTTTATTCTTCACTCTTTGAACAAACATTGCATTTTGACTTTAATAGCTTTAAGCTTTAAGAGCTTTATCTGCCCCCAGGTGCAGCCCAGGATTTATGCTCCAAAGCACCACCATCGGGGAGCTCTGGATGTTTGATTTGGCAGAGTTTTAGCTTTACTTCCTGACCCAACCCCAGTGCTGTGTAAACCTGAAATCTGTGAATAACACCTGACCGTTAGGATCTGTATAAGAACAGTTCTATCAGTTAACATCAGGTCATGATTGGTCTGTAGGTCAATGAATTTACTCCCTGCAAGGCTGCAGCTGTTTACAGTATTAAAGTCAACGGGGAGAATCTGACTCACAGCCACCTGTGAGACAGAAAATCCTGAAGTAAATTTGCACCTGAACAACATATTTTGGTTATGCAACTTTACCAGACATGTTCAGTCCTCCACAGAAAAAAAACAACAACCCACCACTGTGTAACTTCACGGTGACGGAGCTGTGCATAGGTGGGATTTGTTTCTGTTGAAAACTGAAAATGTAAAAGCTGAAAACATTTCTAATGTTCTCGGCATAACAGAACATCTTTATATGGTATGCCCTCTTTTCCCTGATGGTGTTGGCTAACTGACAAACAACAGCACGAGCGGCGTATAGAATCGTTGTTCCACAGTTCGTGACACTTCCCCCTAGTGACAGTAAACAGCTCCAATATGTAGATGACAGTGCAAAGCTGTGTGTCGGCTCTGCTGCACAACCACTTACATATAGCCACATATGTCAGTACGTTATGTCAACAGGTCCTCATCCCAACACGTAACATACCGACGACAGTGACAAATCATCGGTATGTTACACGTTCGGAGGCACGAGAGCGGGTTTGCATGAATCTATAAATGTGTTAAGATTATGATTAAGGTTAGGGCTGGAATAGAAAGCCACAAAGCCACGTTGGGAATGATAATGCTCTGCTTATGCTGGTATAAAATCGGTCCTGTAATGAATTGCCAACCTGTCTTGGCTGTACACCAACTCTGGCCCACCTGGATAGTCTCCAGCACCCTGAATCACTGGATAAGGAGTGAAGACAATGGATGGATAAAACAGATCCGATACTAAGAAGAAACAATATAAATTTATATGACAGTCGAATTGTGATGTTGCAGAGCTCCGTCTGCTGTGCAGGACTCAGAGGATTTTTCATTATGGACTGATACCTGATGAATTTAGTTTCAACAAAAAAACCACTGTGGGAAATGAGAACCACAGAGGGTCGACCTGTTAGACTGAACCGAAAACGTTTGTCCCCTTTATGCAGTTTGGGCCAAAACCCATCATGTTAAAGAACAAAGCGTATCGTTCATCGTTTATATTGTTTGGCCTCAAAATGTTAAATCACAGTTTGTTCCAGACATAAAATTAATGTAAATACTTTTTCAAAATAAAATCTAAATGAAATGTCTGAGCACTGAATATAAATGTGTGCATGTCAACTAACATTAATCACCTGGAGACTCCTCTGGTTTATCTTGTGACCCTTTGGAAGTCACAGTGGAAGAGTAACTTTTTACTGCAGTAACTCTAATCATGTAAGTGCTCTTGCAGGATGAATTTGAAGTACTTTTATAGTTTAATTATTTAACTGCTATCAAAAATAGAGGGGGGAAAAAACAACCATTGCAAAGGTTTATTTAAAAAAATCAAAAATAATTCCCAGCAGATACAGAACATTTTTATGAAACTCAATTTAATATAAATAACTACAAAGTTTGAGTATTGAGTAAAAAAGCTGCCAGTTAATGATAAAACTGTTTACATGAACATGTCAGAGAGCTGTGACCTGTAAGCGCTGTACGACCTGAGGAGAGAGTAATCCCGCTTATGTCGAACACAAAGGTCAAATCTGCAGTTTGGACTCCTGCTGAGATCCTGCGAGCCTCAAAATCCTCTCACAGTTTCTCAGGTGGACGAAAACTGATTTTACTCACTTTATTTTAGCTTAAACTCACGGTCACTGCTGGAAATACACCGCAGGAGTGTTTGTGTGTGCAGCCTGTAGTGTTTGGCACCATAAAAAACCTGACGCGCTGAGTGACTATGAAGTATACGTGAGCCTATAGCGCCCTCTGCTGAGCTCAGTAAGACCTGGAACCAGGTTACTTCTGACATTGACAGGTTAAATAACCATTTATTTATATGATAATTATTTGTGTAATTTATTAAAACCCACAGGAACAGTCACTACAAAAACAAGTTTAATTTTACAATAAATACATCACTTTTTAACAGTTGAATAAATACTTTTATATAACCCATAAAGTTAATTAATTTTCAATATTTCTAAGGCACTAAAGAGTTCATGTGTTAAGGTTAAACTGTGTGAATCACCTGACACAGTAAAAAAGAGTTGCAGTAACAGTTTCGAAAGGTTTCTGAAGCTTCCCATGCAATCAAATGTACATATTTGTGCTTTTTCTTCTGGATTTCAAGGTTAATTATCATTTTATTTTAGCTAAAACTGTGACGTCTGTCTTATGCATCAGTGTTGTGAAAAGGATGGGTCCAAACTTTTGCGCCTGTGTGGATTAATTTGCATTTTAAGTAATTTTGCCAGAGAGACTGGAAATGAAATACCAGACCTGTGTCACTGTTACTGTCTAAACTCCATGACACAAATTTATGTTCATCTTTCCTTCGGTTATATTAAGGCACTAAACATGTGGGACTGTTCCCTTTAAGGTGCAAACTTGTAAAATCACCTGTTGGACGTGGTTTTTAGGCTAACATTTTCTAAATCCGCATGTTTGTGTCTTTATTCTGCCCTATGGTCGTTTTTCTTCTTTGTTTAATGGCTTTTCATCTGCCAGCGCTACAAAGACAAATAAATGCTGCTTGTTTTTCTCACTCGCTGATAAATATCCCCCCCCCCCCCAATCATTTTTATCAGTTCAGCATCAGAGAGGAAACAGACTTACCCTGAATGTGACTCACAGCTAGTCAGTGATCAGAGCTTCTTCCTGTTTGTCACTTTGTTTACTGGTTTCCATGCTGACCAGTTTCAGGCATGGCTGGCTGCTCCAGTACAAAAGAAAGTCTTTTTGTTCCCTCTCAGAGGATTGACAGCAGGCTGTGGTTGGTTTTGTTCAGTTTAGCTAAAGTGAGAAGTAAAAACAGTGGATGAATGTCCTGCTGTCTCTTCTTTGTCCACTAGGTGTCGGTAATAATCTGTGACAGTTTTCATTTCTGTAACGAAAATGTTTAGTTTTCATCTTTTATTCTACTTTTTAAATTTCACCAGTGAAACCAGAACTTTTAATGACACATTAAATACAAATTATTTGTTTTAATGCGAATGTAAAGTTATTAAATAAATGCAGAAACATCAGGAGATTTTCAGTAAAGTATCTACGAACCATAATATTTGAGGAGTTTATATAATATACAGATTTTCTTAGACACTATTGAACATTTATTTCCTGTTTAGTGAACAAGTGTTTTGTGATATTTCAGTCAATCTGCATTTTCACTCTTATTAGCAGTGGTGGAAAAGACATAAATACAAATATGAAACACAGTGCTGTGCAAAAGTCTTGAGCTGCCAATGATGTTTTTATAATGAGAAACAGGTGCAAGCATACGTGGAGATACAGCATATAAAGCAAAGAAGAGTTTGTCAATATTTGATATGACCGCCTTTATTCTTTAAACACCGTCTGAACTTTATTTCTGTAAGCAGTCTGCAGGAATACTTCCCCTAGTTGATTTGTAATCACGTTCTCTTGTAATTCAGTTAACCTCAGCCTTCACCCCTCATTCAAAAGGGCTCTTTGACAGCTGCCCTTTCACTGAGAGTATTTGTGATGAAGCTTCAGTGAACAGTAGCTGGACCAGCTGAAGGGTCGGGTGCATCTCTCAGGCCCCTTGCAGGATTTTTCCCAGTCTCTTGTGGACATGACTTTCAGATACTTTCCATCTACTGTAGATCGTTTTTTTTTTAGGCCTGATACTTTTTCTTCTTTTGTCCTTCACTTGTCCAGTTTGCTCAGACAAATGCTGCGATATGCCAAGTTTTTGGCTGTTGGAGCAGAAATACTATTTTATGTCTGTCAAACTGTGTTATATTTGGCATTTTTCATAGATTCAACTAAGAAATTGGGAACAAAGGATGTGTTTCTGTGACAGGCTGAAACAAAGTGTCTACAGATACAGTTAAGTGGCTTAAACAAAACAAAAAAACATTCCTCTGAAAATAGTCAGATGGCGTGGACTTACTGGCCCTGTGATTGGCTGGTGGCCCATCCTCACCCTCCAAAACTTTGGAGAATTATTGCTCAAGACCGCTTTAAAGAATTACAAGAATATCTGACAAAAAATTATGGTTGCTGGTGTCAGTATGTCAGTAATTTACTGAAAACTGTACTTTAAAGTTTGTATTTTAAAACTGATCAAACATGAAACTTTACTTGTCATATTACAGAGTAAAAGGTTGTTAAACGCAGTAATAGTATAAGTAGATTGAGAGCGGAGGACTTGAGGTGCTGAATTATTTCTTGTAGACGATGTGATATCTCGGCCGCTCAGACTAGAAGCAGCTCTGTTTTTGTTGTATAAGAAGTTTGATCATGAATATTCAGAACCAGCAGCAGAGAAACATCAGTGGAAATGTTAGAAATGAGTCACAGCTCCTCAGCTTTTTTTAAATGTCCACATCGCTTTGTAAAAGCACTCTCTGCAGGTCTCGTTGGAGAGGTTTGTGTTCTACTTTCTTCTGTGATTCTATCTCTGTCAGGGCGTCATGTTTGACGAGGACGCACAAAACTCTCATCTGAGCTTCCTGATCATTCACTGGAAACTCACTGAGGAAGTTGCACATCATGGATTAATGTGGAAGTTTAAAATAGATGCAAAGATTTAAATTATAAGGCTGCCTCGACCTCCTCCTCTAACCTCCACCCACTCAGCTTCACATCCTCACTTCTCTGCCCTGATCAGCTGTTACCTCTGAAAGACTCTCCGAAGCACAGCCTCAGTCAGTTTGGCCAGCCAGCCCTAATGCCTTAATAAATAATGTTTTAATACATTTAAAATAAACTTTCTGCATCTGAGGTTTTAGTTTATCCATCGCTGATGTAGTTTTCTTGCATAAAAAAGTCTCTCCTCATAAAGTACGAAAGAGTAAAAGTAATGATAGAAAGGAGAAAAATATGTCTAAAAATGAATAAATAAAATTTACACAGAGTCATTTCAATGTGACAACATAAGCTGTAAACATATCAATAACAACAACTTCACACCGTTACGCTCCCTTAGCTGTAGTCACCTGGCCGTGGCGTATTCTGCGACCTGTAGATCCACCACAGCTGCCATCCATCATCTGGATCTCAGGATCACTGAGATCCAGATGATGGATGGGAGCTGTCCTCCACATGTCTCATCCGGATCTGGCCAAGTGTCTGATTCAGCAAAAGAGTCGAGGTTTGTGCCGGCAGAGAGGTGACGTATTTGGAAAAGAGCTGCGGGGAGTGACGGCAGGTCCACGTGCTGCAAACCGTGCAAGGTGAAGGTGATGGAGGGGCGATGATGTCAGAGGACACAGAGAACAGGTGTGCTCTTACACTGTGTGCTGATCTGCAGACAGTTATCTTTACATATGTGTGCATGTTTATTTATTTTCATGACATCTGACATGATATGTTCTGTTTCACATTAACAGTAACACATTTGCGAAACTTCTTCTCCTGCTTTGCTCTTGTTTTTTCATCCTAATGACGCTTTAATCTATTAGCCTACTTTTTTTATGTAATACACTCTTACTCAACATATTATGAAATTATTGCTTGCATATTTTTACATAACTCTGCTTCCTTCTTTTCTGCTCATTTTTGCCTGTTATTAATAATAATTTCATGCTGTGACACAGTTTTTTTTTCCTTCTTCTCCTTGATGGATTAATTAAAGATTCAAATGAAGTCATCTCCACGCTGATTAGATGAAACTGAATTTCATGAATTGAAGCCACAAGGGTTTAGATCTTCATACTAGCTGAAACTGTCAGTTTAAATTCTTAAACAATGGTCTGAAAATGGTTCTAACTGGACTACATTTAACATGTGAGCATGAAAACAATCATAACTCATAATCATAACACCAAAAATATCTGAATAAAATCCATCCTTATTGAATGTAAGTGCTGTGTTGTTGTCTCCTCTGAGACTCGTTTGTATTCCCCTTCGGTCTGACGGTGCGGTCGTCTTCCTGTCCGTCCGTGGCTGGACTTTTGAGCTGGCCAATGCTTGCTGATGTCATCCCCCAGACTTCCTGTATCCAACACAACCACGCTCCTTATCCCAAGTCTTCTCTACCACCTCATTTTACAACATGTGGTTTGTTTGCGTGGCTGTTTCTGGGTCTTTTTCATTGTCACGCATGATTCCTCTGTATTGATATCATGTTCTTTTAGTGCTTAAGGACACGTATGTGAATTTTAACTGAATTTAAATGTGGATCCTGAGTTTCCTCATTTGTGTCCTTGTACTAGTGTGCAGAAATAGCTCCACAACTTTTTATGATCATTAGTTTGGCTTAAATAAAAGCCTAAAACGGGCAACACAGGTACCAGTGCAATTTTCCATAAAAGCATCTTATTTGGTTGCACTGCCTTTAGCGAGAAAGACTAAAGAGACTGACTTCATTAATTTGATTTTACTCCTTGTGAAATTCCACATCAGTAAATGCAAGTTTTCATGAGGGAAACACAACATGTGGCTACAAGCTGCTCTTTGCATAGAAATAAAGCTTTAAAAATGGGCATTGTTTTTAATGTCTTTATTTAATGTCACTGTAACTCGCGCATCTTTTTTTTTTATGTCATGTTTGCATCTGTTATGATCTGTTTATGTACACTGTCATTTAAAGAGCTTTATTCTATATTCAGTACCTCTTTTTATAAAAGTAAAGAGTAAAAAAAATAAGGAAATGCATTCGGCTTAGGAGTCTGCCTCCAGTGGCCATTAGAGGAACTGCAGTTTTTGGCTTCATTTTTCAGATTTGGAGGATTCTGCTTGAAAACATCTACAAATCTCCTTTTTTCAGATGCTCATATTTCTTATTTATAATTGTAATTGTTCATTTTTTATACTACACTGTAAATATTGTAATTGTTTTCGTATTTATGTTGTTCCTGATGTGTGTTATTGTTGGTCTTCACCGAGGTTTAAGTGCCGGATGTGCGGCGATGATAATAAAAACCCTTGAATCCTTAGGGGTCACTTCCATCTCACCCTATCCCAGCATCATCCTCTGTCACACCAATCCTCTGCATGTCCTCCTTAACTCCTTCCATAAGTCTTCTCTGAGGTCTTTCTCATTTCCAGCTGCCTGGCAGCTCCTTCTTCTCTTTTTCCCATATATCCACTAAACCATCTCAGCTTTGCCTGTGATAGAGTCTCCTCGAGTCATGTCATCCCCGTTTCTTTTATCTTGTACCCAGAATAATCTGCAGGTAAATTAAAACCTCATGTCAGACTGTCTTTGACCCTTTTTGCCAGTAATGTAAATTGATGGAAATGCGTTCCTGTTGTTTGCTGTCTCTGGAGGCATCCGGTGTATTTCATGAGTCCATTATGCTCGGGCATGAATTAGTGCCAGCAGCAGCTGAGCAGCAGGACCACAATAAAAGGCTGAATTATTCCTGACAGTGAGACTAATGGCAGTATTTTTCTTGCCTCACAAATTCAGTATAACTAAATTTCACTTACAGAGATGGATTAGCTGTTTGTTTACTGAGGCTTGAAGTGCAGCAGCTCCCGCAGAGCGGTGATCAGTCCACTAATCAAGCAGATAAATTAATAAACATCTAAGTTTCTGTTTCTGCTGAACTTCACTGGAGGAAAATATCAAAGCTGGCCTTGGCAAACGCACATGATGGCAGGCTGACGTGGCACAGAGAGGGCGACGTGTGCAGAGTTTCACCTTAAATAACACAAAATCCTCTAGTTTGGTGCCAGAAAACAGCACTCGGCACACTGAGTTAACCAAAAAGGACAAAAAAGGCTGCAGACTGGTCACTGAGAGCAGCTTTTACTAAACAGCCAGATTTGGATATGTAGAAGTGATTCGAAATAGAAGTACAGGTGATACGTCCCATTCTCTACCCAAACATTTCCAAAACCATCAGATATATGCTTACAGCTCATAACCCTGTATCATATTTGATTCGTGAGTTTTTGTGAGTTTTTCACATTGTAAGTGTGTGTTATGCACCTGTGCTGAGGAAGGCAGACTCATCCTGAGTACACGATGTCAGTCAAGACTATGAGACCCATAGAAAACTGCAGATTTGGGTCCAGTTTGGATCAAACGCCCCTTGCTATCTGGAGCAATGCTCAGTAAATGACTGGTTTCTTTTTTTTTTCCTATCCACTTCACTGGTTAAATTGTAGGAAAAATATATCAAAAGTGGGATATCTGCTCTTGTGAGGTAATTTTATAATACTTTACATCGATATTTATAAGTTTACAAAGTGGACGTAAGAAATTATTTTTGTTGGCGACTGGCAAATAACAAAATGGTGCATTAGCGCCACCAGCTGGTATTGAAAAGGTCGTGTTTGTAATCAGCACACCTGCTTTATAATTGTTTGGCTAGACCAAGTAACACACAAGGGGCAAATACACTAAAATAAAGCTCATGACTAAATAGACAATGACCAACTAAACCCCAAATCACCCCCATGACATGCAGCACATGGTTTGACCCAATAAGGTGGCTTCAGGATTTAAGGGGTCTCAGGCAGCTCACAGGTGTTCCCTTTGTGTTATTTGGGAGAGTCTGCACCTCCAGCCACTTCTGCAAACGTGGTGGTAAGTTTTTAAAAATTGAGTTGTTTGTTTGACTCTGTAAATGTAGTTGTTGTGAGGTGGGCTCACTAAAAGTCAACTTTTCTAACTGCTTAAGTGTCTGATTTCAAATTAAGTGCGTCTGTGTGGGTAGATGACGTGTTGGGCCTAATTTGTTCTCGTGGGCATGTGTGGCTATACCTGTAAATTAGTTTTCAGGCTAAGTTATGAACAGTCATATCTGACTCTTTTATCCCTGCAGGTGAAGCACTTCATGGAGGCTTCCCTCCCTGATGGCACCTCTTCTCGTCGCCGTCTTTAACCTTTCTGATGCTTGATTGGCTCGCAGATAAAATCAGAGGGGGACATGGTTTTACACTGTAAATGATGAGCTCAGCTTCAAAAAGGGTGAGGCACTGAATATCAGCGTATAAATTGGGGACTCGCTGCTGTTATATCTCTGACTCTTTGTGCTTCTCTGCAGACTCCAAGCCCTGAAGACGGTTGGTGTAAAATGGACGAAGAGACGAGAAAGATTTCTACTACAGTGAAATGCAGACTCCAGCGTAAGAGGCTAAATGCTGATTAGCAAGTAGAAATGTACTGGCTGTAAACTGTGGTTTGTTAGAGGCTGAGGCTTGTGATTATGTGTTCAGGTGGTTCACAGAACAGCAGTTGCAGCGCTGCAGAGGAGCTCCTAAAGACCAAACATGGGAGAGTTTGCTCTGAGGATGCTGGAACTTCACTGGAAACTTCTGCATTTGTCAAGTGAGTTTAAAAACTGAAGCCTCAATGGTTTAACAGATCCTGGTTTGATACATCACACTTGTTTCTTCCCACAGATGGCGTCCATGGTGCAGGCGATGGACTAGCACATCAAGGTGGCTTAAAGCAGGACAAAGCCCCGGTGATGCTTTCACAAGACCTGCGCATACAACTCCAGGTCCACTGGCTCTCAAATGGCTATTGTCTGCACTGCATTTCAGACTTCCCCAGGCGACTGGGTCAGTGCAGCTTCTATCTACAAAGGAGCAGAGATGGACGCTTCCTGAGCCTCCCACACAGGAACCGCATGTTATCACTCAGTGTGCCGTCATGGCGTTCTATCAGATGATCGCCTGTTACATACAAGGTTTTTTCTGGTATCGGTAACTTGAGGTACCTTCCTCAGCCAGGAGACGAGGTTTGGAGCTCAACGTTTAGCACTTAATACTCTCCAGCTACTCTGTGGTTGGTTTCAGGCACTTACCGAGTCCTCTTGGGTTAGGATTAGGCTCTTATTCCTCTTTGATTAGGATTTAGGCACTTAAACAGATCCTTCGGATTTGGCTCTTATTCCTCTTTGGTTAGGAAATTTTACATATCGCTCTAGGTTGAGTTAGTCTAGACTCTTCCTTTATTGAACAAAGGCACTTACCGAGTCCTCTTTGATTAGGATTAGGCTCTTATTCCTCTTTGGTTAGGATTTAGGCACTTAACCAGATCCTTAGGATTTGGCTCTCCACACCCCTCCTCGGCTGGCATGAGGAACTCCAGATTCCTCCATGGTTGGTTTGTTACTCTGCTGCTACAAGACACTTTGTATGTAACTGAGATACCAGCGGCTTTAAAACTGCTTTGATGGCTCCAGAAAGAGACCATGCTAGAAATGCCAGACCTGTCTCAAAGCTTGTGGAATCATTTGTGGCCATGTTGCTGATGGAATGGACTGTCTATGTTTTGACTAATAAATAATTTTACACCACTAATCTGCTTGTGAGTCCTGGAGTTTACTAAGGTGGCTGGTTCTAAAACAAAGATCACAAATCAGTCAGCTCAACTTGTGGCTCAATTACATGTCAGAGTTCGGTCTGTTACCTGTTGAAACTTAAACCTACTTAACTGGTCTCCTCCCACCAGTGTTTGCTTTGTCAGATTTCTGCTGCTCTTCTTTAATAAGGGGATCTTGGTCTCTCTGAGAACCTGCAATGATGGAGAACTGCATTCACTTTAAACAGATAGTTGTAGTAAACATTGTAAACTAAACTGCCTCAAGCTGCAACTCAAAAGGGTTTTAATATGGTGCATGAGTGCATAAATTTCCACTGTACACAATGAGGCTGGAAGTCAAAGCTGAGTGCACATATGTAAGGCTAATGTGCAGCCCCACCACTAGTGTAGTTTTGTGTTCTTGGTGAGCTGTCGTGACAGTCTAAACCTAAAAGTAATGCTTTGGTAGTTGCTTCCAAGACGTTTGCCTGTCAGTGCCATTCGCAACACTCGGGTTATCTTTTCCTCTAAAGGAGTCTAAAACACTTAGACATTAGGTCAATGTGCTACTAAAAAGGAAATCTGAAGCTGTAATATTCTACAAGTGAGTAGGGGAGGAACAAAAGCAGTTCAGTTATTTTTGGGTTGAAGTTGTAAAACTGAAGTTTTCTCAGATTTGACTGGAGCTTCTAAACTAATGTTGAATTAAACAGTTTCGATTTCAGTCTTTAACTCAACATTTAGTTTCATGGTGGCGATCGTGGCTCAACAGTTGGGAGTTTGCCTTGTAATCGGAAGGTTGCCGGTTCGAGCCCCAGCTTGGACAGTCTCGGTCGTTGTGTCCTTGGGCAAGACACTTCACCTGTTGCCTCCTGGTGGTGGTCAGAGGGCCCAGTGGCGCCAGTGTCCGGCAGCCTCGCCTCTGTCAGTGCGCCCCAGGGTGGCTGTGGCTACAATGTAGCTGCCATCACCAGTGTGTGAGTGGGTGGATGACTGAGTGTGTAAAGCGCTTTGGGGTCCTTAGGGAGTAGTAAAGCACTATACAAATACAGGCCATTTACCACTTAGTTTCAATCATCTAGACATCGAAATGCTTTTAGATTTTGTCAACTACATCTAAAGGTATTTGTGTATACGTCTGTACTTGGGAGGCTTCCCCTGAAAGCATCTTGCACAACATTAAATGCAAAATATGTCCACGTGTCTATTTATGAGAAACAGGAAGCTAGTTATACAGTTTCTAACCTTACTGCACAAGGAGCTTACTCCTGATTGGATTACTTCCAAATCGCCTTTCTATACCACTTAATTAGCTCTAATTGGATCTCACCCTACAAAATATTTTCATCTGATTCTTATTTGATGACTGAAGTGTCAGAACATTTTTTTAGTTATCTTCTTGTTTTCGTCAGCAAAAAACAAAAATTTGTTTTAACAAAAATGATTGGTCAGCAAAACTTACACTGCTCTGTACTTCCTGTTTTTCTTCATTCGGGTCCTTTCAACATTATTTAAACAGAAGCTTCAGAAAAAACATCTAAATTCAGTCTGAGGCTGCTGAGCTATGAGACTTGGGCTGTGGATGAATAGTCCAAATAGTCACTTTACAATAGACAGCAGATGTTATTTATGACTTTTTTTGTTTTTTGCTATGAAATTGTCCATAATGTAATACGAAGCATAATTTTATCACAGCAGCATCTTCAGAGGTCAGATGTGGGTTTACAGCCTGATGTTCAATGAACAATGAACAAAAAATATCCTTTTTTTCATCTGAAGGTTGTGAAATTCTTTCATTACAGCAGCTAAAAATGAAAAGCAAACAAAAAATGAAGTAAATGAATAAAAGGGGGATGTGGTTCAGTTATATGAAACACAATGTTGCCAAACAAACATAGGAAACCTACTTAACTGATCCTGAAGCCTTCCTTATACATATACTACAGGTACCTCATCCTTGCACCCGCACTCCCCACAAGCAGGTGGTAGTAATACACCTAACTGCCAAAAGGAAGAGGAGGAGGAGAAGAAGAAGCAGCCACGCCCTTTCATGCCACCTGCAAAGGTCTTTATCCCTACCATGACCTCACAGATCACTGGTAGCTCACAGAAACAAAGAATGTAATCATTTCTGTGTAACCCTGCAGGCTGAAAGTGTGTGCCTCATCTAAACAGGTTAAAAGCATGATGGTAAAAGTTTGACTTTGAGTGGCTGCAAATGAAATGAACCTGTGCAGGTAGGTGACCATGTGTGGCTGCCGCCATGACAGTCAGTGACTTTTGTTTGTTTAACTGATTCTTCATGCGGACTGTTTGCGCTATGGTATTTTTCTGTCACCTCTATTTTAAGCTCCCAACTAAGTTTGTCCACTCATGTTCTTGGGTTTTGAAATCTATCTGCCCACTGGTTTGGGTTAATGGTTTAATTTACAAATATTTAGCCCCCATTTAACCTCTAAACCTTAATGAAAAAGCAGCAACAGCTGGAAGAAAAAGTTTAAGACGTGCAGCGATTGACGCAGGAGTATGAAGAGCATTTTACAACTCTGCAAATTAATGAATTTAAAAGCTATGATATGTTTTTTTTAATTTGTTTGTTTTTTGAGGTTTTCATTGGAGATTTTCCTCTAATAACAAACTTGTCTACCTTGTGCTGACCACCATGCCATCCTCTAATCAGTGATGTTCATTTACATTTTTCCACTCAAATATCTTAATTATTTACAGCAGGTCTCCCAGACATGGATTGATGGGAAATGGGTGGAAACATATGTGAACATACAGTATATAAAACAAAACCGGTTTATACATTTTAATGAGTTTGGAAGTCAATATTTGGTTTGACCACCATTGTTCTTCAGCACGGCCTGAACTCTGTTGGGCCGCCTTCTGGTAATTTCTTTTTCATCTGTAGTTCTCCGGGCTTCTTGAAGGACATTCAAAGCTCTTCTTTGGGTGTTTCTGCCTTTTCTTCTGGTCTCTGTCAATGATGTTGACGTCTGTGGAGGCCGATCCATGACTGAGAATTTGTGTTCCTCTATCAGAGTGTGCTTTTTACCACATTGGTGGCGTGTTTGGGATCACTGTCATGCTGATCCCAGCTGGTATTATAAAGTGGATCAAAGTGGCCACACTGCACACAATGCTGAGATATGCTTTTAGGAATCGCTTGTTCAATTCAAAGAATTGAGAGACAAAAGCCAACAATTAAATGACTCTAAGCACTATGTGGCAATGAGAAATTAAAACGGGAAGAAACCTCTGGCAGAGCCAGGCTCATGGAAGAGCAGCGATCTGTCTCAACCGGTTGGGGGATGTGTGTGAAAATATTATTTTATGCCTGTCAAACTGTGTTAATAGATCAGCAAAAGAAATGGGAACAAATTGTGCTTTTCAGACGGGTGGCTGGTAACAAAGTTCCTAAAGATGTAATTTAAAATTGGTTCCTTGCTAGGTTTTCTGTTAGTTGTAGACACAACACTGGCTAACCTCTTGAGTTAGGAGGCTTTTTATACTTGAATGATTCATAGGGTTAGCATCAAGTGGCTTAGCAAACAAAACTTTCCTTTGAAACTGGTAAAAGAAAAGACTGGAAGTGAGTGTAAAAGCAGTCAATGTCAAAAGACAAATTTTGAAAAACCTTCAGAAAGCCTGAAGAACCTATTGCTCAAGACCGCTTTAAAAGTTATAAGAAAGTCTGAGTGCTTTGAAGACAATGTAAAGAAATGCAGCTGGGTTGAGACTTTTATCGAGGACTGTTTACTGGAGACCTTTCTCTGATTGAGCCGCTTGTTCTGTTCGCAGTCTTCTAAACCTTTCAGACGCTTGAGCCCCTCCCAATGGAAGCCAAAGGAAAGTTTGACTTTAATGCAGTAACAGATGATGAGCTGGGCTTCAAACAGGGCGACATAGTCAAGGTCAGTGCGTAACTTTTACTCAGCTGTACACAGTTTTCATTAGTGCTGTTGTGCTTGTCTTCATAGTAAAGGTCGTGCCTCAGCACTACAAGCAACCCATTTAACAGGCGCAGCTTTTACTTTGAAGGCAAACTCTCTCCTTTACCAGTTTGTGTGGCACTCTTCAGTTTCACAGCTGCTTCATGAGTAGTTGGTGAGTATTTGTAGGTAAGTTGCAATCGAGGTGCCAACCTGTGGGTTACTACAACAACCAAAGCAACTCAGTGAAGAGCTCTATACCTCTTTGTGACCAATTCCACCCAGTGACTAAGAACAACCACTGGTCAGTATGTACGACTCGTTTTTTAGGGGTTTCCATCAGCTGGTAGTATTTTTTTTTTTTAATATATATTATAAAAATACCTACTCAGCCAGGGTTCCAAGTGAGGTGAGTTGAGCTGAAAATGTGCTGTCAGCAAACTGCATGCCACTGATTGGTCAGAGAGTGACATCACTGGATTAGCCATGAGAGCGCCTCATTCACGACTTTTGAAACCCCATCCATCCATCCTGATATCCATCCATACTTTTGAAACCTGGCAATGAAAATGGTTGCACACAGTCAACAGGTACACCATCACATGGTACGCATTCCCTCAGTTACTATGTTGTTCGTGTCACATGATGTCATGGGAATTTTGGGCCGGGTTGCTATAACAACACCACCAACACAGAGGTGGTAATTTAACTGTAATGGAAAATGACCAAACGCCAAGTTGAGGTGAGTAGGTGCTAGTGGAAAAGAGGCATTAAATTCTAACTCAGCATTCCTCCCATCTTTTATATACAGTCGATGTATGTTGCATGTTTGAAACCATGGCAATCGCCACCTGCTGGCCAATAAAGAGAGTTCAGGTGACTTTCATTTCTACAGGTTACCTCCAGTCTGTCCCAGCTTCTCAGTTTAAACTGTGGTTTTGTTTCTTTTCCTGTGTTATTTTTCATCATGTTCTGTTCTGCTTAGCTTGTGACTCACAATTTCCCCTTTATTGCAACCGATAATAATAACCGCTTTCCCTGCTTTCATCACAGCAATCGGACGTCACTCCCACAGATGTCCGACTGTGTTAAATTTAAAAACTGTCTGGGATGTTGTCTCAATATGTGGGTTGATGGATGGGAGGTTAAAATGCGATGCAGTCCAATATAAGTAAGAAATCTGATACTCCTGTATGAAGTTTTATCTTTTCGCATCTGGACAGATTATACGGTATGACAACATCTGGTGTAAAGCAGAGATGAATGGACAGGAGGGGCTTGTGCCACGTAACTTCCTTGACATTCAGTTTCCAAGGTAAGAAACAGATGAACAATAATCCGCTGCAAAAGCAGAAATCCTTTTCATTCTGTGTGCAAACCATTTAAAATGACTACGAAGCAGGAATGAAGAAGATGCCCAAAAGTCAGCTGCACATTTTCCTTCAGTAACACGAATGTACCTGAAAAGTCTCAACATTTTCACACTTTTGAGCTTAGAAGTTCATTTAAGGTCTTAAAAAGCCCAAATTTAGATGTTAAAATCGTAGGGAAAGGCCCAAAGGCAGGATAGTTTTGCTTTTACAACACTGGCTGGTAGGTGTGTGTACTTGCATGTTTGATGCATGTTTGCATCAGATAGTCATGAGCACAGGACCTGTTTCTGCAGATGGTTTCGGGAGGATGCCACTCGTGGAGATGCAGTGGAGTTCCTGATGAACAAACACGTGGGAGAGTTTGTGATCCGAGGGTGTCGGACCAGCCCCGGAAACTTCTGCATTTCTGTCAAGTGAGTCAAGTGTGTCTCCCAACTAAGTATTACACACATTACATTGTACCTGATCATTTAGACCTTTTTATTGCCTTAAAAGGGAGAAATAAATAAGAAAGTTCATAAGGCGTTTATGATAAGGTCACACTGGGGAAAATGGTGGTAATAAAGAAAACGATTCTGTTTGCTATGAACTGCCACTCGCAGTTTCCATCTTCAAATTCATTTCTGATACGTCAAGACGGTGTTAAAATGGAAATAAAACTGAGTCAGTCTGCTATTAGTCTGCAATTGAATGGGGTCAAATTGGCCGTTGTGTGCAATCTGGTTCATGTAATATGGTGATTAACTTTGATAAACTGGCAAAAATCTCACGTCTGTTGCAGTCTGCACACACAAAAATTGACTTTAACTACTTCCATTCAGTGTCCAGCCAGAACTTTCTAATAAGGATGTATAATTTTGAAATGTGTTTTTAATGTTGTGAGACAGACTTAAAGTTCATAAATTCTCAATAATTTTTTATTTTCAGTTCAAAGACATTTGTTTGTTTCAGTTGTTCTAAAGAGGTTTATGTAGTCAAATGTCAACCATTCGCCCAAGCCCCAATGAGCCATTCCCTGTGTTCTTTTCCTCTTAGCATTTTACTAGCATCATTTTTATTCGCGTTTCTGTTACTTAACTGAAACTAGGTTTGAAATAACGTTAAGTATAATAAACTTGGTGTGAGTGATTTATAGTAAAGTTATTCTGACTCTTAAATCTGTTCTCAGGTATGAGCAGGGCATGATGCATTACAGATTGCTGAGGGACAAGAGAGGTCATTACTTCCTGTGGAGCGAAAAATTCACCTCTCTGAACAAACTGGTGGACTTCTACAAAACCAACTCAATCTCCAAAAGCAGGATAATCTACCTCAACGTCAATGTGAGCCTGGACCAAGGCGGCCCCTCCGATGATCAGCCAGTGAGACATGATTGCTTTTATTGAAAACCTCAGATTTAAAGAGCAGTTTATGACAACAAGCAAGTTACGAGGCATGCTGCTTCAGTCAGTTTCACTTACATAGTCCCAGAACATCAGTTGTCTCAAGGTGCTTTACATTTTAAGGTAAAGACCAGTCGATACCCTATGAGGAGCACTTACAGGATGGAAGAACTCCCTTTAGATAGGAAGTGACATCCAGCAAATGCACGTTCAGGGAGGGACCACCGTCTAATGTGACCAACCAGCCAGTAACTGAGGGAAGACTCACAGATACAAGTTTCAGGCATCTCTCTCACTCCTTTCACTTAACAGGGTGGTGTCACATGTTGGTTGTTTTGTTTGTGCAGTGAAAAGTTAAAATGGTGCCAGCATATCACATCTCGCTTATTCAAATATTCCAGCGTTGCAGCTGTGAAGTCAATTCACTTTATGGAATTAACCTGAGAGGACGAGAGAGTCTGTGCACTTTCAAACTCGGTTAGCTTGCCTTTTGATTAATTAGATATTTTTGATAAGGTGATCACACCAGCAAACATTACAACTTTAAACATGTGGAACACCATCGAAGTGTAGATGCAGCACAGGAGGGCTGATCGGGATGACCTCATCCAGGCTAAACTGTGCAAGCCTCATCGAGAAGGAAAGCTTCTGGGAGTTGGTTCCAGCAGAGAGGGGTCTGAAAGCTGAAGGCTCTGCCTTTCATTCAACTTTTAAATATCCTATGAACCGCAAGTAAACCTGCAGTGTGACAGTAAAGAGCTCTAATGGGGTGATACTGTACTATAAGGTTTTTAAGATAAGATGGGACCTGATTATTCAAGTATGTGAGGTTTCAGGACGGAGTACAATAACCTTTGTCTCTAAGACATTTCTGCAGTTTAACTATTTGGAGTGTATCATCTGGCTTCATGGATTGACAGAGCTGAGTATCATCTGCATAACAATGAAATATGTGCTACTTGAAGGCTGTGCCTCCCATTCTACTTTTGAAAAGTCTGGGTATCAAATTTAAATTTGTACTTGTGCATTAAGCAGCACAGCATACTGGCTGACTCTCATCTGCATCTTCATTTGTAACAGTAGTTGTTTTGGTCCATTCTCTTCCAACTCATTTGAAAATGTGTAAATATAAATGGTGCTTGTACCTGTTTAATGTCTTTTGGTGATATCAAATTCTAGTGTGACCAGTTCACCACAGGAACAAGATCAGTTATTTAAGTTTTAAGATTTTCTTCCTTCTTGACCATTTCATTGTGAAAATCAGTCACATTGGAAACATTTGATTCCTAAGGCTACATTTGAAAGGGCTTCATTCATCAGTTGTCTGTCGGGTATTGATCAGTGTTTGTTTTTTCCTCCCACAGACTACGTCTTGTTTTCGAGTGATGGCGATGTGCGACTTCCCTGCTATACAAGACGACGAGCTTGGTTTCAACGCAGGAGACATCATTGAGGTGCTGGATATGTCTGATCCTTTTTGGTGGAAAGGGAAGCTGGAAGGAATTATTGGACTGTTTCCTGTAAATGCCACGAGACCACTGTGAGGAAATCCACCACTGATGCTTTTACTACACCTGCTTACACTCGGACTCGGCCTGCAGGTGCACCTGCCCTCGATTAAGAGTTTCTAAACCTTAATGAAAAGCAGGCTTTTAGATAATATGCTGCACATCAGCCTTCACCCAGAGGAGTGAGTCAGTACAGCTTTTTATCTACAAACGAGCAGAATAACGATGAATGTCTGGTTATGTTTTAACACATGGATGTATGCCCTACACACTTTTTTTTAAATTTTTTAAATAAAACATTTTATGATCAAGATTAAATCTGAACTCATTATGAGGGGAGAATTTTTTCACTTTTCTTATTACAAAGTTGATTCCTGTCAAATCTATCCTGTGATATTCCCTGTTACTTATTTCCTGACTTCTTTAGTTGTATCCAGCTGATAGACTGTACATTGAAGATGGAAGTGGTTGGTGGTCTGAAAAGTGAATTCCTAAAGCTGCATTCTTTCTAATGGCCACCAGGAGGCAACACCTGTGTTTGGGGGGGGGGAACAAAATCCTCTGGCTGTATTCTTTCTTCTGCCATTCTGTAACAAAGGTTACAATGTGCTTAAGTGATGATGTGACAGCCCTGTATTTATAGGTCCAAGCATCTCCTTCACTGAACAATGGCCTCGTCTTTTAAACACATCGAGTGGATAAAGAGAGAGTCATTTATCTGCAACTAATCATGCACAGAAAATAATATTCTCTGACTGACTTGGTTAAGGAGCTGAAGTTTACAGATGTAGGTGCAGGAGCAGGGCTTGCTGCTTGTTTCCATTTAGTTTTCTAGCAGATAAGCAATTTAATGTTACTTGATTATTATTATTTATTTATTTTTTTGTTAGCAAGATTATACCAAAAACTCAGCAAGATCAATTTTATACAAGTGTTGTTGAGGTGAAGTGTGGACAAACAAAAGAACCCATCTGACGTACATCAAAGTCACTTTACTTAAAAATCAGCAAAGGAAGGGGGGGGCATTTACATAAGTGGAAGTTCTCTACAGGCTTTTAGTTACTACGGGCCCAAGAAAACACAACACATGCTGTCAAAATGAATCGGTAGCACTAGTAATGGTACTGCTAAAAGCTTATTTTATTTCATTTTGATTAGTTTTCGGAAACAAAATAAGCCACAAAATACTCAGAATTTCAATTTTAAAAAGTTATGGCACACCTAAGGAAAGCTAAATACTAAATGGAAACATGAAGGTTTTAACATGTTACTGTATTTCATATCTTACTGTAAACGATATGTGCATTTTTGCATGGTATTAACCATCCTCACTCCAGTGGAAACATTTTTGAGAGCTGTGCTATTTCTGGTTTCCTCGGACAGAATTGTGCAGATGCACACTTCTCTCTTCCAAAAGCTGTCATCACTTTCTCTGCTTCACCTGGAGGTAAACTCTTTTCTCATATACAGAAATTTGGTGTGGTGAAGATTGCACAAGTCAGTTGGTTCAGAATGCCCTGATATGATATTCAGTGGTAAGAATAAAACAGACTGGTGTGCGCACCTTATAAATCTAATGGGGAATTTCACGTCCACACTAACCAGGATGCTGCAGAAGAATAAGTGATGGCCAACCACAAACCAGTTTCTCTTGAAGTATTTCTTCTGGCCCATTCTGCATTTATCATCATGGTCATTTCTATTATTTTAGTTGTATCCAGAATAGGTTAGCCTGAGGTTGGCTTTAAAAAAGAAAAAATGGAGATTGACCCTCGATCTTGGGACAACCAAACTCTTGAAAAGGTGATTATGAAAACATTCCTTAGAAGTTGCTTCAAAGTAAAGGTTAATGGGCAGGGATAGCTCAGTAGGTAGAGTGATTGCCCCATGATTGGAAGGTCGGGGGTTCGACTCCACTGAGCGGCTACCCTGAGGTACCCCTGAGCAAGTTTCCGTCCCTACACACTGCTCCCCGGGTGCTGCATTGGTGGCTGTCCACTGGGTGAATGGGTTAAATGCAGAGGAGTAATTTCCCTACGGGGGCTAACACATACACATAAAAAAAACTAAAAACATTAATGCATTGCTTACCTCCCAGTGGATATAAATAAATAAGAATATGAAGAAAGAGGCCGACAGCAGCTTTTCATCCACTGCTTTGATTCTGCAGCTGAAGATGGATAAATGTCAAACTGTGAAGCTAACAGCTGAGGAGCTCCATGACCTCACCTCACTGCCTTGTGGAAGTGTAGCTATAAATAAAAGAAGTGTTTATTTAAAAGGAACAATGAACCTGCAAACATACGTGAATTGATTTTCATTTTCATGTTCAGTTATTTCAGATATATTCATAGATAAACAGTGAAGGTAATTTAAATTTACAGAAGAAAAAATAAACCATGCAAAGGGCTGAAAACTCATCTTTGCGGTTATTTAAATGTTCAACAAAAGGAAGAAGAAAATGTTTTATTTTCATTCTTTTATGTAAAAATGGTAAGATTGATTCATTTCAAAATAAAATAAAAAGATGTAGTTTATCGTTTATGCTTAAATTTAGGTTTTTAATTTCTTTTGTTAACTTGTGCCCTGACCACTTTTCTCAGTGGATGCATACACTGACCATTGTACATTTAAAAAGGTCGTGTATGTATGTTATCTAATAATCTAATTAGATTGGTAATCTAATAATTGTATTTTTCTGTCCATCCACTCCCTCCTCTCCTGGAGCCTTACATCCTCTCTCAGGAGATTTTAAATCTCACCCTGTTTATTCTTATGTTTGTCGCTGACTGACTCTCACCCTCCTCCACCTGGAGTGTCCTCAGGGATGGAGGCAATTAGGACAGGAATCTCTATAACAACATGTCATCCATGAGGCTAAACCAAGGCCAAGTAATAGAGCTTCCCACTCACTCCCTCACCTGCACTGACCTGTGCATTTGCAGTCCTGAAGGAAATCCTCCACCATGACAGCTCAACAGAAACAGCAACAAAGAACATTTAAGTTTATTATATATTAATATTTTATATATGGTTTTCTTATAGTCCCAGGAAACTGACCTTCACATGCAGCTCCAGGTTCTCCAGAGTCAAAGGACAGGAGCACATGTCAATTACGTTAATGTCTGAATGCAGCAGGACACACACCATCTGACAGAAATCATTATAGCTGGATGCCCTATTTAGGGTTTAAAAAAGAAGAAGAAAACCAGCAGGGGTACTACAGGCTGATTAATTATAACGGGCTCTGCAAAGGAAGAGAACTAATTAAACACCACACTGACTGAATTCTTGGCCCTGGTAAAAAGGTAATGTTCACCTCTGAGTGTAATGAACTCAACAGTCTGCTCTCCGCTCAAACAAAACAGCACGTTGGAGTATTTCTGGCTTAATAATAACAAACAAAATCAGGCGAATTAGCAAACAATGCTAAATGAAAGTAGCTATGTGTTGAATCCTGATGTCTGAGTGTGAAAGTGACATCTGCGTGAAAACGAAGCAGGCTCCACTGCTTGGAGTTCATTTGCATGCATGCATGTATGTAGTGTAAGCAGCAATGTTATATAACCTCCATGATGTCTGTAAGACACATAAAAAACAAGACGCTCAAAAACCAGATGTGCTTTTAACTTACTGTGAACATCAGACCTGTTTATGTTCAGTCTGTTGTGAATCTTACCAGAATATTCAGTCCTTAAACCTCATTAAAAACAACGTATTTTATTAAAATCCAACCATCTGTATTTCTCTGCTTGTAACATTTCTAGAAATCTGACTCATTTCCCCGTTACAGCACCAGACTAGACCACAGATTAGTTTTCGAGCTGCTGTACTCTCTTATTTTTTAAAATAATGTGAGTGGCCTTTCACTTCATAAAACTGCATTGTGACTCACCGCCTACAGCACAAAGCTCCTCTTATTATTTATCAGTCTTTGAATAAAGCTGGTGGCCATCATCTGGACTTCAGCTCAGCTCGGACGTTTGTACTTTTTGTCTCCTACGGGAAACTTTCAAGGTATTCTTGAGGGTTGGATTTGATTTTCTATCTGAATGCATGTTCATTCAGCAGGGGAGACTGTGCCAGGTTTGTCTCATCCACACAAATATGTCTTTAATTTGACCGTGAGGATGAATGGACCTGGAGCCGTCCTTTTTAGAAATGTAAATCTGTTTCCAAGGTCATGGTTGAAAGAGAGAAACAGAGCTGCTTGTAGTTAGCTCTTACTCAGACCAAAGCCACTTAAATTTCACCCATCAAATGTAACAAAATTGTGGAATAATGTAGGAATTTGTAACAACAAGGTCTGAAGCTCTCTAGCTTTTATAAGCTGCAGAAAATTATGTCATAATATTGCTTGCTGCACTTAATGAAAAGCTCCTGCTATAACCATAAAAAACTCTCAGGACTCTCATAGATAAACAGAGCCACTGAGAATAGTTCAGCAAACTCCAAACTGCTTTGAATAACACCAAAATATTAAAGTGTGATAAATCAGCAAACTCTGAAACACATACAGTCCATCAGTAGTTGTTATATCATCATAACAGAGAAAAATATCAACCATAAAGCCTTCTTGTGACCTGCTCTCATAGGAACAGGGCTGGTTATTTATAACTGGTTTATAAACCAGTCAGAAATCCTTTTTAAGATGAACAGACCACAGTCAGAGCCAAGCCAGAACATATCTAGAAGAGTCTTTCCACTTTCTGTTAACCCCATTGTGCAGAAAATCGAATCATTTCAACCAGAAATGCTCACAAGATAGTTTCCAATAAGTAGGAGTGAATGGAGCTAAATGGCTAAAACAATCTGGTTCTAGTTTTTCTTCTAGGTTCTCAGTCGTAGTCGTTCGCGGTCGTCTTTAAAGCTTGAAAACAGAAAACAACTGGACTTCTTTAAGTCTGTGAGGTCGTTTTACCTCTTATCCAAGGGGCTTCTTCAGCTCCAGCTCACTGGTAGAGATGAACTATGTTGCCAAAAGTATTTACTCACCCGTGAATTCAGGTGTTTTAAACACTTCTATGACCACAGGTGTATAAGTTGCATCATCCCCCAAACTATTCCCACAAAACTGGGAGAATGAAAGTGTCCAAAATGTCCTGGAACTAAGGGCTGACCCCAACTCCTGGAAACAACCCCACACCATGGCCAGCTGCTTGGCCATGGAAACCCACACCATGAAGCTCTCCACACACTGTTCTTGAGCTTAATCTGAAGGTTGCTTGACGATCACTTTTTGGCACAACTCCTGGAGCTAAGGGGGCAAAACAATTTAATGTGCTAATAGGCAACGTAAAAGCAGAGTCATGATAAACAATATATATGCGTGTTTGTCCTGAATAATTTCGCCACGTTTGCTGTCTAAGGACAGCGCAGCGAGCACTCTCTGCTTATGACAAAAAAATAAAGAAAACAAAACAAAAAGCAGCCCGTTCGTTTTGGTGGAAAAATGCACCATGTCAACCAATCAAAAATGATATGGCAACATGACATTTGGTTGTTTAGGAAGAGGGAAGTTTTAGGAGTGAGGGAGAGAGAGAGAGAGAGAGAGAGAGAGAGAGAGAGAAGACAGCAGAAAAAGAGAGAGAGCGAGTTTTGAGATGTGAGAGATTTGTGACGTTTAGCGTGTTTGGAGTGTGTAGTTAATGTGTTGTCTTGTGTAGTTAGTGTGTAGTGTTGTGGATAGTTTTGTGTTGTGTGTCAGAACAATGAGGCGACTGCTGTCTCCAGGTAGAAACAGGAGTGATACACCTGCTGCTGTCAGACCTGCAGGTATCAGGCTGTGATGTTCTCCTTTATAGTGGACAGAAATTATTTTTTGGAGTGGCACAAATAATTTGTGTGGCATCTTATTGAATGCAGAACAGCTGATTGTTCTGTAAATAGTTTGAAATGGTTATAAAAAAAGGTAAAAGGTAAATGGCTGCAAATAACTTTGTTGTTTGCAAAACTTGTGCATATGATTTTAAAATTGACAATTTATATTTGCATTTAAGGTTATGAAATATGACTTAATAAACATGTTTGTGGTTGTTACAGTAAAAAATATAACTTTTTCTAATCGGATTTTATGTTTTTTCCCTGATTTTAGATCAATTGTGTTAATACAGTATGTCAAAATAAAAACATAACTGTAAATTCAGACACCTGAGGTTGTGCTGAAAAGAATGATACCAAACAAGGCAAAGTAAATCGTTTTTAAAGGTAAAAAGTAGAAGTAAAATCAAAAGTGGTTAAAAACGGCCAATTATACCCTGGACCCCAGAGGGTTAAACATTTTTCTTTAAAGTAACGCAATAGTTACTTTTCAAGTAATTAATTACTTTTAGAATCTTGTAACTCAGTTACTAACTCAGTTACTTTTTTGAAGAAGTAACTAGTAACTATAATTAATTACTTTTTCAAAGTACTTGCCCAACACTGCTAACAGCTGACTGTGGAATATTTGGTAGTAACACGCTGGAATTCACTGAGCTGGGAGCGACCTGTTCTTTGTAGAAGCCGTCTGAAGGTGCTAGATTATGCCTGTGGCTATGATGTGATTGGAGCGCCTGAATCCACTGATGGGTGGATGGGTGACTGAACACTTTTGGCAGTATAGTGTATTAGTTATTAGTGCTTTCAAATCCTAAAATCAAACAGATGAAAACAGTTAATGCTAAATGAACTTGTGGCCTTTTCTATTCGAATGAACAAACCCGTTTTATCCACTTACACGAAGCTTTTACTGTTCAAACCAAACGGAGAGAAGCGTGACATAAAGCAGAGTTGTTTACCACAGCGCGTGACGCTGAATCGCTCTGTCTCTGCAGTCTGCTGATAATCAGACGGTGTTAATATTCTGAGCAGTGAGCTGCAGGGTCAGGAGGAGCTGCCATCCCCGCTGCTGTGAACACCCTGAATATCCTGTTCTGCACGCCTGACCAAACTTATGAGATTCTGCGTGTTTGAGAGGAAAATAACACGAGCATGTTTGTGCACACACATTCGTTAATTATATACAAGCACTTAAAAAAGGACATGCTGAATTATACTCGTGAAGAAAAGCAGGTATTAGCCTTTCAGCCATGTGATGTGCTTCACAGAGAAAACAGCTTTTTCTCAAATTTTGTCATAAACTGTGTGACACGGCAGGACGCTGCCAGGAAACCAATCGATTTAAATGAACTATGAAGCCAGAATTTGGCTTTATTCAAAGCTATTACAGTAGAGTTCAGAAATGGAAATATTGAGCTCAACAATAGACTGTAAATTATTTAAAGTGATGACATTAAATGGCTTAATCCTACATTCTTTCTAATGTCCAACAGGGCTGACTCATTTACAGGCACAGCCTCAGACACTTTAAGTTAAAATACAGTTTTGCATTTTTACCTCACTTTTAATTTACTTTTTACTGTAATTACATTTCCAATTACTGTATTTAAAAAAACTGCCATACTTTTTTGGTTTCTAGTGTTTGTTTTAATGTGGAGCATCCTGTAAGGTGGATTTTGAAAGGTTAATTAAAATGGGAAGAATAAAATGCCAATCCATATAGCTGGACTTGTGTGTGAACATCCCGGCAAATCATTTAATGCAGATTTACTTCAATCCACGAGTGCAGCGCCTGATACTCTTTATAGCCTCAGGATGCTGCGGTGTGTTTCAGCCAAGAGGATTTTAATCATTTTAATCCTCCTCCTCTCTGGATTGTTAACACAAGAACAAGCTAGAATATTTATGTTGTTGTTCTTTGCGAATTTAATGATTATCATAAACCACTTCAATTAACAGGACGGTTTAGGACGGAGGCAGCGGCAGGAGAGCCTCGGAGGATGGGGAGGCGATGAAAATAAATGTTCTCCCTCTACGCAGAGATGTCATCAAGGAGCCGCTCGGGAAGAAGAGGGAGAGAGAAATTAACTCCAAGCGAGAGCGGTGTCAGAGTGCAGTTTATCTTCCTTCAGCACACGTGTCCACGCCGTGTTGTGTCTGCTGCACGAGCTGCTCTCATTCGCTGGTGTGTTTTAGCCTGTGTGGTGGGGGCGCTGCTGTCTGCGCTGGTGAAAAGAGCACATGGCAGATGTTCTGTGTGTCACATCCCACCACCCTTCACCTGCTCTTACTTCTGTCCTCTGCACATGTGCAACAACTGGAGGCAGGGAGGGGATGAAGGATGGAGAGTTCTCTCCAGCTTTTTGTTCCATTATCCCACGATGTTTGTAACATGTTAGCGAGGATGTTCTGAATATGAAAGTCAGAGCTGGGGATTTAAAAAAGAATAATCTGTGGATTAGTATCTGAAAACTGTGTCTAATTGAAGAGCTACAGAGAAGGAATACTTTGCAAACACTTGGTTAGACAATTTGTCGTAACCGCAGTCCTCACTTCTTATTTTTTGCATATTTGTCACATTTTAATGTTTCAGATCCTCAGAAAATTTGAATGTTAGACAAAGATAACCTTCCTGAATACAAAAGGCAGTTTTTAAATGATGATTTCCAGGAGAGGTCGTCCTCCCAAAATCACTGCAAGAGTCCAGTAACAGAACATCTAAAAAACCTGCAGGTCTCACTTGGCTCAGTTAAGGTTCAGAGTTCATGATTCAACAGTAAGAAAGAAACTGGGCAAAAATGACATCCATGGGAGAGTTCAAAGGAGGAAACCACTGCTGACCAAAAAGAACACAAAGGTTTGTTTTTCTTTTGCCAAAAAACATCTGGATGATCCTCAAGACTTTTGGAAAACACTCTGTGGGCTGACAAACAAAAGCTGACATTTTTTGGAAGTTTGTACTCCAGTTACTCCGGCATTTCATGAAAGAGCATCATATCAACAGTCAAACATGGTGGTGGTAGGATGATAGTCTGGTGCTGGTTTGCTGCTTTAGGATCTGGGCGACTTCCCATAACTGATGAAACCATGAACGGTTTGTGAACTAAAGACCGACGGCACTTGGGATATTTGATTCTGTTCATTGTTGTCAGTGTTTGAGTTGTGATGAAAACTTACATATTAACAATCATGAAACTGAGCTTATTCCTCATTGTTAGTCAGATATGACATTAAATGCTAGTTTCGGTTGCTATTCAAGGTTTGGGAGACGTGCAGGCAGCTGAGACTGAGAAAGTCACCTGGCTGAGTGAGGAAATATTTCTTCTACTGAAAACTCCAGAAAGTCCAGATGAACAGAATCAACTTTCTGAGATTCAGTGATTGGGCATGCAAGACACACCAGCCAGCCCACCTCTGAATGGCTAAAAAACAAAAGGCTGTGGAGTGGCCTAGTGAAAGTCTGGACTTAAATCCAAAACCCTCCAATGAAGCCGAATTAAAACCATTTTACAGTAGGCCAGTTATCGCAAACACTTGATTGCAGTTCTTACTGCCAAGGGTGGCAGTGTTAGCTTTAGGTGGCAATTACTTTTCACACAGGGTCAGGTAGGTTTGGATAGCTTTTTCCCCTTAATACATAAAATCATCATTTAAAGACTGTATTTTGTATTTACTCGGGTTATGTTTGTGTAATACTAAAACTATCTGATGGTCTGAAATATGGCTAATATGCAAAAAACTAAGAAATCAAAATAGAGAGCTCTGTATGTTTTGCACATAAATGTTGTTTCTTCACATTCCCATGATGGCTGTAGTTAACATGGGATTTATTAATAGGTCTTTAGAAATGTGGTGAGTAATTACCACACACAAAGCTGAAGTTTTATAGCAATTTTCTGTAATCAGTCTTCACATCCTCCCAACAACAAATCACTTCTGCAGCATTGTAGCTAATTTATGCAAACGCAGCATTTCCAGTAATTACACAACAGCAGCAATCTTCCACCTGATCTTTGCCTCGGCCTGCCGCACTCACACAGATTGCCATCGGACTGAGAAATTGAGTCTGGTTATCTGAGGAGAAGCTCGAACAGACAGGCCGGCGAGCGACTCCTGCGTCTGACTCCTGGTGAGATTAAAACTGCTGGACGTCAGCCCACAGGGGATTCAGGGTGCTGCGTAGCATTCTGGGAGATTGCTACCGTAACCTTTACTGAAGGAATCCCAGTGTTTAGAGGATTTTTATTTTTGCCCAGCAGTAGACAGAGCAGTTCGGGTGAGGTCAAACGTGAGGCACAAATCCCTCTGGGATAAATGAATGCTGTTTTTCTGCATGCAAATGTAATCCACGGTGCTCAGGTTTGATTCACCTGCTGACAGATGGCATGTTTGTTTCTGCTGCATGCAATGTGGAGCAGCAACTTCCTCCCAGCTCTGGGATCTCATTATTCCTGCCCAGGGAGAATTGATCAAACAACGTAGTCAAACACGCCACTGCGATAATGAGCCAACAGCAAGCTAATTATCTGCTCTTAGACCTCCTGCAGGAAAATCACCTCAGCGTGCCCAGAGCTGCTCCTGAGTGCCCTCCAGAACAGTTTGGGCTTCACTGTCAGCCAGCAGGAGCTTTAAAGCAGCTACAGTCCAAATGAAAGGGACGGATCACCTTCAGGATGACAAGGGGACAGCGTGAAAGCTGGAAACCAAGAACAGAACCTTCTAACATGTCTTATACCAGAGAAATGTTTCATTTTTGACTTGAAATCCAAACAGCAGTGTCCCAGTTGATTAACGCACCTTTTAATGGAACTGAAACGCTTTAACACTCGGACGCCTGCGCTATGAAGCAGGATTTGGGGCTGAGCATCAGGTTTAGTCCTGGATTTTCTGTCTTATGGAGGGAGTTCACTTCTTACTGGGCTACGCAGACCTAACCAAAGTACAGATGCATTGACTGACCAATCATCCGTGTTATATAGAGGGACCAGTTTTATAATCTATGTTTCAGATTTTAGGACCAAACATAAAAATATACGCATCTATTTTCTGCATCCTTAACTGAGTACATGCAAATTCACATGAGTTTGCACTGCTGTAAATTTACTGCGTGCAAACTCATGTGGTGGCAAATTGTATAATGCATAAAACGTATCTCTACAGCAGAGAATCTGTGTAGCACCTGAAACATACTATAAATTAAATTATAAAGGTGTTTAAGGTGCCATATAATCTAGACAGGTAGAAAGATTCCAACCATCCAACCTTTAGCTCAGTATGTCTCGCTAACCCATTAATCTTCCTTTAGAGTGTTTGAGATAAGAAATCACCACCTACTGACCAATCAATTCCCCAATAATTAGCACCACCGTTACGAGAAGTTCCCTCGGACCTTGCTTTGTAGGTCGGCAGTACTTAAAGTGTCGTACTGCTTTAAATAGAGTCTGTTTGACACCACCAGAAGCAGACTCACAATTAAACCTCTTAAAAGCTTAATTTCTGGTGTGGAACCTGGATAACCTGCCAACAACAAACAACAACCACTCAACCACCCAGTCAATGGCTTCCTCACCTCAAAAAAAAACAATAATAATAATAATAAAATACTAATAAATTAAGAGTTGGAGAAATCTGTTCATATTTCATGTCTCAAAAATATTTATAGTGTAATACTGAAATTTTAAAACACCAAAAATTGGTCTTGTTGTTAAAAATGTTATAGCAGTCAGGAAATGGACCAAATAAGCCATTTTTTTCTATTTGGCTCTTCATGTGCATGTTGGATATTTATGACCGGTTGTTTTATATCTTTTTACCCTTTATCAAAATAATAAAGTTCCTCTGTCAAAAGCTCTAAGCTCTACAAGCTGTAAGTAATTTCTTCCTGTGTAAATCATAAAAGAGCAATGTAATCTTAAAACCGGGCTCCTGGGCTGTGTGTTGTTTCCTACTTATTGGTGTGATTTCTGTTTTTATACTATTTTTGTAACTGCAGTGAGATGAGAAACACGTATCGGTTTTACAGGGATACGCTTGAATTCGTGCAGACGCTGTTATAGAAGAGTCCAACTCAGAATTCAATGTGAATTAGTAGGAGTAGGATTTCATTTTATCCTCTGTTTGCTCTTCATGATCCTGCCTTGTACCTGTTTTTAACGATGCTGCCAGTAAATGAGAGAATTAATATTTATCCGGGCTGTAGCAAACAAAGATGTTATATTACGATGATATGGTATTAAGACTGTTCATGTTGTCGGTATTGGAAAGACTGTTTGGATTCAGTGTGGCTGCTGCTGGAGCGTGGAGGAGGTAGGACACAGGACGCCCACTCGCTCACTCTGAATGCACCAGACAATGACATGTGGGCTCAGTCGGACATCACGTGGACTTCATGCTGCAGAGCTGGCAGGTTAAAGACTTGAAGTATTTGTCAGTAATGACAAATAATCCTACCTGTTCACCCTTTACTTTGCAGAAAAGCATTGTTTGAGGAAAAATGTAAATAATTTTTTAGGCTGGGTCGCTTTTAGCGCTGAAATTGCCAAGACATTAGAGAATATTTTTTTGAAACTTAAATTAAACAGAGTTTGAGTAAGGGTTAGCATCACTCAGCACTTTTCCAGCTCTTATATATTTATTCCCGTACTACACTGGGGTACCTTTGGTTAAGTCACAGTTCAAAATAATCTGTATTCATTTTATGGGACCTTGGTGCAGCCCCAAGCTGTTGCTCCTCCCCCTTTAAGACAAATTTCTTAGGTTTAAACAGCAGGTGGGTGGGGCTTATATTCAGATTAACCTCTCTTTATGACCTCACAGAGAGCACCAAGTAGAATAAACTGTTAGAAACCGAGTGTTTAGAGCTATTTGAAGCCTGAGCTTTCCACTCACAGAGATTACATGTGCATATGCTGCCCTCATTATTTAAAAATTTGGCCATGTTTAATGGGAATCCACCATTTTTACAATAAAAAACAGCATAAGGATCCACTTTGTGATGGAAAAGTAGCTCCTGAAATGCTGTACTATATCTTTAATGGTGTAATGGACCCTGTCTTTGAACATGTCCTCACACCTTCACACTTCTGAGATTACTTACTGCGAGGTCACAGCGGTCCATGGAGAAATTTCCTCTCCTCTTCCCATCCTCGTCTTCAGGGATTTGTCATCTGATTTAAAGCATCGTCAGCTTGTCAGTTTTTACAACCGTTCCCATCCCAGGGAGCGAGGAGAGCAGCTAGTTTTTCTCATATAGCAAGATTTAAAAAGTGAGGGGTAAATTTACGACATGGGCTGCTAAGAGAAGCTGTTGGATACACAGCACTGACATGTTGACGGTTGAATAATCAGCTCTGGGATTATCTCAGCAGTGACAGCACAGTGCAAAAGAAAAGGAAAAAAAAATCAATGTTCTTTTCCATCAACACTGTTTTTGCTTCTCCCTGGCTTTCGAGTCACCCGTCTCCCCCCAGACACTATTCCCTCTGCCTGCAGAATAGCAATCTGCTGCGGTGACACAGCCGATGAGTCAGGAGGCCGTGAATTAAAATTATCGTCTGACTTCATCTCACCCAGCGAGCGTGCCGTCGCAGGTGAGAGCGGTCGTGGTGATGCTCTTACAGCTTTCTTTTGTGTCCAAATGGAGACGTCTGACATTGACAAATAATTATAGTTTCCTGATGTTTTGAGGGTCACTCCAAAAATCGATCAGTCCCTCCCACCCGACCGCCTCAGAACTGCAGCTTCGATTCAATGATGTCATGCAAAGATTTTACCTTCGTTCCAGGACTCATTTCTGAGTTACACACCCTCAAAGTACACAGGGTGGGTTGAAATTTGGTGCTTTTTATCGCACTTTGTATCAAGAAAAGAAATCCACGTGACCTTTACAAGGCTAAAAAATACATTTAAGCTCTGATGATCAGTTTTTACTCCAACTTAAAAAAAAGATTCTTGCGTCAGATTGTGTCTCTTTATCAGCAGACAAATTTTGAGCATCAGTATCATGGGATATATCATAGGCCATGTTCACACATACATGGGTATTTTGGTAAATGTAGATTTAAATGCATCAACGTGATGACCATTATTTTCATTTTTATGTCAGACTGTGTGCTGTTGTTGTTTGTTGGCATTTGGTTGTCCAACATTTCCTCACAGTTAGTTTTTTTTCTTTGCATTTTGATGTGAATCGGGATATTTTTACTAAACAATCTCACTTTTAATAAAGTCCTGTGTATGTGTGAATGTTACCATGGTTTCAATAATGTCCATGATGTAGAGGAACAACAACAAACATTGGTTTTTCCATAATTGATTGGAGACAACTTCAAAAAGTGCATTATGTCATCATGTATGGTAGGTGGTCAAAACACATACCAGCCTCGTCTTCTAACCAAACAGTTTTATAATATAATCATGTTTAGTGAGTTTAGCCTGTGATTTCACCTTGAATCACTTTTTGAGACCAGCTTCTTTGGTTGATTTTGAATGTGATCTTCAAATTTGGCTTTAAAGACATAAACCTTTGAATCAAAGAGCACGTGGAAGCCACATTTTCTCCTGTTGTGTTAATTTAAGTACATGTCATTTAGTGATTAACTAGGCCTTAATTCACCCTGGAGTAATTTGCTTTTTTTACTGTCACGTTTTTCTTACGTGTGACATTTGCAAAGCTGTGGTCTTCCTTTAACACACTTCACAACATCATGCAAAGGACTGTGATGAATATTACTGATTCCTAATAGACAGCATCGTTCTCTGGTGATTGATTTTGGATTTTAAAACGCCAGTTTAGGTTTTTTTTTTTGCATTTTGAATATTTTTTAAATCCTCCAATTACCCTGCACTAACAGCTGACTGTAGCCCACAGAGAGCCTGATCAGGTCAAGAGTAGCTGTTTTTACAGCCCTTACCACAACAAACTAAAGAAAAATTTCCATGATCATTCACTTACATTTCCCACTGCAGAAATAAAACAACTAAACTCCATCAACGATTCATTACTTTTTTAAAAGCACACTTAAGTCTCGTTGATATCTTCTCGACAGGCTGTTTTCTTTAACCTTTTTCTGTCTGAAGGAGGTAATAAAAGCACAAGCCGATACTCACACCTATTCATTCCCTCATTAATTTCAAACTGCATCTGAGCCACAGCTGCACGTTTCTCCGTGCTAACGCCTGCTCTGCTTTCCTTTCGTGCTGCATTCATGGACTTGGGATAAACTGGAAGCCAGTTTTTGAGCGTCTAAATTCGATTTTTTAAAATAAGTATTCATCTCAGCTCATTTTTGTAGCTAACACTGATGTATTACGTGCCGCGGCTATAGCGCCCTCTGGTGGAAACATAATTAGTAGTTGCGTTTGCAGCTTGATTTAGACTTCTGTGTGGAGTCTTTGCTGGTAGCTGAGCTACCAGATTTTTAAGTCCTTTTGGGAGTGTCCCTAAGAGGATTGTGGACCCCCTATTGTTCCACTACCTAACCACACGAGCCAAGGTGTGAAAACGGGTGTGGGTCACAACCAGCCAAGGTTTCAGGTGAACCCATTGTGAGACCTAGCCCCACCCTATTATGTGACTTACTAAGATCAAATCTCAAAACTGGATTATAGATGGCAGACAGTTGGTGTCGTAAACCGCCCCCTCTGTTCAAAGATGGTCGTTCACAGTGGACATAAATGGCTTCTTTCTGTGAACACTGGCATCCTCGAAAGAGTGACCTTTGTCCTTCAGATGCAGATATACAGCTGAGCCTTGTCGTGTCGAGGTGGCTCTTCTAAGTGGCTGTTTGGACTCTCTAATGTAGAAGCCTGAGCACTCCTCACTACCCTGTACAGCATACACTACGTTGTTAAGTTTGTTTTTGCGAGTTTTGTATTGGGGATGAACCAGTTTTTGTCTGATTGTGTGGCAGGGTCTGAAGTAGACTGGGATGTCGTGTTTGAAGAAGACTCTCCTGAGTTTCTCTGATAAACCACTACATAAGGGATGACAACATTGTTCCGTTTGTCCTTCTGATTCTCCCTAGTTAGTGTCTGATCTTATTTTCTGTGCATTTTCATGATTAGGGACACTCCGCTTAAAAATTTGGGACTCTCCACCAATTTCTCCTGGAACTGAAGAAACTTCTTGGACGAGAGGTGAAATGTCTTCAAGAAACTTAAAGAGGTCCAGATGCCTTTCTCCTCAAACTACAATGACCTGGATGACTGACAATAGGATGGATAGTTTGTTTTTATGCTAAAAGTTCAGTATGTAGCACACTAAATTGTAATAAATATATTTTTTTTAGTTTTAAAAATATTTTAAAATTACATTTAAAAAAATATAGCTTAAACATGCACTATAAAATGTCTGAACTTTTTTGTGCTACCCACCATATATATTTTATTTATAGCCTATAGCACATTTCATTAACAGAAGTTGACCCAAGTGTTTTAGAGTCAGGCACATTCCAGGTCTCCAAAAAAAACAGTTTCAAAATACATGAAAAGCTGAAATGTGTGTTTTATTCTATTAACTAATTATTATGGAAAATACAAATCTCACTGATTTAGTGTAAAAAGTGCCTTTATAGGTTAAACGTATTGATAATGGTATCGGCGATTTATACAAAAATTTGCAGCATTGTAAACCACTACTGTTGACAGTTTACATCTGAATTTTAATTCGGTCTAACGTGTAAATTCCTGCAATCCTGGAAGGCGTCACTGACGCTCTGTGCTCTGATTGGAGGTCAGAGGCGGTGGGCGGGGCCGCTGGCCGAGTGCGGAGACAATAGAGAGGGGCTCGGGAGACAGACCACGGCGGATGCACGGTGACAGACAGCAGCCGGTCCCCGCAGAGCCTTCATTCCCAGCCGGTCTCCTGAGTCGCTGAAGGATCCGAACGTTGTCTGAATGGACTGACAGCTTCCAGCACTTTGTCAACGGTAGGAGAAGATTTCGTTTTTCTCCCAGTAAAACCAGTTAACAGCTTACGAAACGCTGCTCGGTGTGTCTTTTCAAGCATTTAAAGCTCAGATTCAGCTTGAAAGTGATGCCTCACTGCTCTGAGGCAAAAGCACAACACTCCACGGCTGTTGTGTGTCTATGCACGGGCACTATATTGGGCTTTGCACTCTGAAAACAATGTATTCTAAATATACAGCTGTAAATCTAAAACAAAGTTCACCCAACCTGAGCAGAACAATAGAGCTGCTGTGAAGCTATTGTCTCAGAGCTACAATCTCTGGTATTGACTTTCCTCCCTCTACATTTACAGAGCAGATTTCTCGCCACAGACATGCTCATGTGCTGCATGCTGTCATGGATATAATGCATGCACGCTTTGTGTCTGCAGATCACATCCATAGTTGATCTCTTTGTGCTGCAGTTTTTATGTCTGAGTGTCTGTAAACAGTGTTACTGACTCCAGATCTGCATCAGGGATACAGACATGGGGATTTATGGTGTTAATGGAAGGTGATTAATCATCAGACGTGGTTCTGGTTCTGACATTTTAGATTTTTTTTTCATGCAAAAATTGGACAGGTTTGCTAAACACTAAGAATTCAGCATCTCAGATGACAAAGGTTCACCAGTGTGTTGACTTTGATGCTGATGCTTATCGGTATTTTTGTGCAAAGTTTATTTTTTTGTCTGCATCCTCCCTGCTGAGGGCTCCTTCATCGCCTTGCTCTGGCTCCCATAAATCCATCGAGTTTAGAGGAATCTGAAACTTTGTGGGATTAATAGCCACGTCTTGCTACTAGTAGTGGATATATAATTGGCTGCAGATCTACACGAGACGCCGAACTGCTTAAAAAATAATTTACACCTACTTTCACAAGCATAGCCTCAATCATATGTCCAAATATAAACAAAGGGACACTTTTGGTGACGCTGATTTTACCTGTAAAACGCTAGCGTGCTGCTAACTCAAGCTGATTGGTCACTTAAAGGTTTACAGGACACGCTCCCTCGCCTTTTGCAAACGAAATACTGAAGCGGCTGGATGGCACTTGGAGATGATTGAAATGGAAGTGGCAGTGATTCGTGGTGCTGTCGCAGAAAGGAATTTTGCGACAATCGAATCCCTAAAATTGTCTCTTTTGTCTCAGCTCCTTCTGTCCGAAGCATGATGAAAGCCCCCTGTGGAACCTGAAGTCCAGAGCGCAGGAGTTCTTGAGTGCCACTTCCACACCTTCATCCACTCATGGGCTACAAGCTGCTTCTTTCATGTCGCTTTTAGCTTCTCAGATGACAGGATTTCTGCTTTCTGGTTTTGTTTGTATGTTTGTACAGACAAACACAACCAGCACCCTTATTCAGGGCGTTATTAAACCTCTTATGGGTATTGATAAAACTATTTAAGGTTTCATTGACGAAGTAGCCCCACGTGAATGAGCTTTGAGTGTTTGTGTTGTTACAACAAGGACTTTAAAACATGGATGTAGTCACTGCCATGGATTTTTGGACTTCACACTTATTTGGAGCCAGAATATTGAGATAAGAGTGCAGAGTGCATTCATCAGCTAAACCTGGTGAGCTTTCATAGCAAACTACAAACATAAACCTGAGCGCTAGCATTCAGACACAGATAGTGAATAAAACACTAGATTTTCTTTTCACAGAAACTGCAGCATAAACTTCCTGGATGGCCTGCACCACAAAGCCCATAATATTTTATTTCACAGAAATATTTGTTAGTTCAGCCCTGCAGAGGAGACGTGAAAATAAAACCATGCACATCTCCTCGGCAGGCAGGAGGAAGACGGTTAGAGAATGTGAGATTAAATCAGACAAAGAGTGTACCGCTGCCTTCTGTTGCGTGGGGATCGCAGCAGCCGAAATGCTTTGGCAGTAAAGGAGAGCGCCCAGTGATGCGCTGCTGAGCGCGCAGGGACAAAGCCTCAGTGTTCGCAGGCGATGTAGGTCGAGCCGGTTAAAGCCGGCTGCTTTGATGTGCTGCACAGCTCCGTGAGCGCCGTGGGAGCGGACGGCCGAGCCTCGCCGGAGGCCGCCGCACAAGAGGACGCTGAACTCCAGCGCCGTGACAGCTGGCGTGATGCAGTCTGACTTCTGCAAACATTTCCAGAGGGACGAGCTGCTCACGGGACAGAAGTAATCTCTCCGGTTTTGTTGCTTCTCAGTGAGCAGATTTAAAGAACAACAGTTCACATGTTAACATTAGATCAGTGGTGGTGAGCTGAATGACTGAGGATGGAGCTGAAAGGCCAACAACAACCAGCACAGAGAGGGGAAGAGTCAGCACTTTCCAGGGCTGATAAAGGGATAAGTCCGAGGGAGGATGAAAACTCTTTAGCTTTAGTAATATTTCTGTATGATTTCAAACTGATCTCACCCATACTTTTTGTGGCATCACTGAAGTAGACATTTGGTCTTTACCGATGTCTGAAGGTGCTGAGGATGTGGTTTGTACATCTTTCAGTCAGTAGGTACTCGTCTTCCAAATGACTCTTTACTCGTTGTGTAAAATGTAGCAGACCTGGACATGTGCAATTGTTATGAGATGATCAGTGCTGTTTGGAGTTTTAGCCAAGAGGCAAGAAAGTCTGCAGTTTCACTTGCAACCACTTCAGGCTTCTCTAAAAGTGAGTCCATCCCCACAGACCCCACGTAAATGTCCAAAATCATCCATGTTCTAATGGTTATCAATGAGCAAAGAGCAAAATGCAGAGTCCAGAAGCCAATTAGTGATAACTACAGTGGTTACATCTGTCTTTTATAAATAGTGTGTGGTTTTAGCTCATAGCTGTCAGGTGTGGGTCTTTATATTATTCCTTTTGTCATAACCAAAAGCCAAAAATCTAAAAGCTGAAATGATTATTTCAGGATTTTATATACAATAAAAGAAATGTAGTAAATCTTCAGATTAGAGAAACTGAAACCAGGTGATAAGTTGACATTTTTAGAAGCAGTGTCATTTATTAGTTATGTAAGTGGTTGGTCATCTTTTCAGTAATTATAATCTGTATTAGGGCAGGGCAGTATGGCCAAAAACATTTATCACGATATATATTTGAAAATTTGCGATAACTATATAACTGACGATATAATGCATGTGAGACTCCACAACTTTAAACTTAAAAGAGCTTATACACACACAATACGGTAACATTATGTTGAAGCACAGTACGTATCACTCCGCGAGGCTACAGTAGCTGTAATGCTCCGACGATCCATCAAGCTGTGCGGCTTCGTAGCTTAGCAAAGTCGTACTGAAACATTTTTTTGACAGATTTTTAAGCGCCGCGTACCAAATTAAATCGGTTCGGTAATAACGACGGCCCGCTAGCATGCTCTACCAAAAAATGTGCTTTGGTGTGTATCTGACGGACGAAAGCCAAACCAGTTCGACTGAAGTTGCAACATTTTTACAAACAAATTCTGGATCATCTGTTTCATTCAACGATCCGCTTTCGCCCTTCTCATTCTCCGTCGCCGCCATGCTCTTTCTGCCACGTGCGCATGAAAACAAAGGCACTGCGCATGCGCGTTTTACCCATATTCTATCGCGATATTTGATTTTCTTATCATTGCCTAACATTGTATCAATATTACCGTGAACGGTATCTATATAGTAGCAAGAACCCACTGTACACACGGTTTTTGCCATGCCCACAGGGCTCGTTTGCTGTGCTTATGTATTCAAAAAATTAATGTATCACGTTATTCTTTATGTCTTCAATATAGAGTCAGATGGCAAAAATGTCTTTTTACAAATGAAATTTGTTCTTAGATTTTTGACTTGTGTTAGAGGAAATCATGACACGTTGTGATGGGTATTTTTGTTTGAGCTGCAGATAACCTGACAATCACTTCCTTATTTAAATAATCAGTTATTGTCACGTTAAAAATGTTTTTATGAAGTGTTGTTCATCATCTGCCCTGGTGAGATCTTCTCTGGGTGGAATAGGTGATAATGAAACTGTCATTCTTCTGCTCTAAACAGAAGAATTGAGATTTTTAAAAGCTGTGACATTCACAGTGTCTCACAGCAATAATTCATGTTTATCATTTGTTACCAAAAGCCCAAACTCCCAGATTACTCCGTTTACAGTCATACCTGACAGAAGCAAGTCGACATGCTTAGCGCGAACCATCAAATGTATGGCATTTGTTCCTAAAATACTAAATTTATGGCAATAAAAAGCTTACAGGTAGTGAACTGAGAGGAAGGGTCATCAGTAATGGCAAAAAGTCACCATTTTCTTTCACTGATTGGCTGTTTTCTTTTAGTTGATTGATTGGACCTGTCGGTTCACAGAGTTCAGTGGACTCAGCTTGACAGACAATGACTGATGACCAACAGCAACCAGAAGACATTTCAGCCCATTAGAGCTCAAACTGAAGCTTTTTTGTAGCATTAATAAAATATACGGTAAACACAAGAAAAGCCCAAGGCTGCTGCTAATGATTGCTGGCGTTATTGATCGCTGTAAAGACTTTATTTTAGTTATTCTGTCTGTTGAGAAAAGGCTCAAGGAGACGGCCTAAAATGTATTTTTAAAAATTTATTTTTTGGTCACCCCAAACATACTTTGGTCACTGTGAAATAGCTATAGGCAGTGGCAGAAAAACTAAACTGTTTTTGTTTTTTGTTTTTTTTTCAAAATGGCACATTATTAATCACCTTCTCCTTAAGTGAAGCCATTATTCTCTTTATGGAAAGCTTTTTAATGTCTGTTTTAAGTACATTAGCTCAGACAGTTAAGCTGCCAGACTGTCGCATCTCAAATCCCACATGTGTTTCGTCTGGTCCTGGATTCTGAACATTGCAAGACCGAGGTTACTATCAGTCATTCTGTCAGGGTTCATGCTCTCTGCTTGTGCTGTTATCTTTAATAAATACCAAACATTTCGTTTTGAGAACTTGAGTTTGTCTTCAGATTGTCTTCTATTTTTTTTGTCTTTAAAGTGGAACAAAGTCCTCCATTAAAAAGGCTTGTAAAGCTTTACTCAGAACACATAATAAGAGCTTTGACACCTTAAAAAGCAGATAATTTGGTATTTTTGTTTTTGTGCTTGATCTCTCTCCAAACAAAGAATAAAACTACAAAAATACTGACATATGCTATTCCTCAACCTCCTAGTAGATGCACCTATCGTATAAATGTGAAAATCTGTGGTGATGTTTAAAAAGAAATTGACCTGCATCTACGGTATGAATGTTGAAATCCTGCATGATCTGGGTCCCGAGTTATCACATTGACAAACTTGGGTGTTCACGCTGCCTGAAAGATATGTCAAGGACTTTAGAACCGGGCACTTTCAGTGTAGTCACACTAGTTAGCGATTAGAAGTCAGCCATTGCTAAATTCTCATAGAGAACTGGCAAAACAATGTGAGAGATATGGATATTCATCAGAAACAACCAAAATAAAGAAAATACACCTCTAAACCTATTTAGAAATCTTTGAAAAGAGAACGCCTGGCGTCAGATGGAGGCAGCCTCTGGTGTGCTGTTGAGACTGTTACCAAGTCATCACCAAAGAATCCACCAGGGATGGGCTTCGCCAATCACTAATTAACCAACCAGTCATCCAACTTTATTATAGGCCTCTGTAGCATCAGTTATATCGGAAGCGGATGATATCTCGTTACTGAACGAAAAGTTAACTGAAAGCTTTTTTTAAAAATTGTTTTCGAGTGGCCTCAGCGAGACTTTACTTTATCACTTAGTTGTGGTTATTTGTTTGTCATAGGCTAACAAACAATTAGATCAAGTATTTTTTCCAAAGTATTTTTTTCATGTTTCTTAATATTTTTTTTTAAAATGTCTACCTTTTTTTTCCCAATAAGATTCCAAGATTAATTCCACCAGATGGTTGTGAGTAACAAACCATCTGCTGCGACATATTAATAAGCTACATGATGGTATTGCTCTTCTTTAATTTAACAACAGATTTAATTTCTTCCTGTCACCATATTATTGGCTAAATAGACCTGCTCATCGGTGCTCTTCTATCAGATCTTTTTCTTCTTCCATTTTCAAATTTATTTATTTTTTTTAGATCCACTTTTAAAAACTCATGGTGGGATTTAGATTGGGATTATTTTATGAATTGTTACTTTGACAGCAGTCAGAATCCTTCACATGCTCTCCAGATAGGATTAAAGTCACTGACTGTAGCAGGAAATATTAAAATCCCCCTCTAGCATAAATCCCATACACTTTAATGCTCCACTTAGGCAAAGAGTATTTTAGAGATGAAGGCTAACATCAAACCTGTAACATACTCACTGCGCTAAGTGGGTTTATGTTCTGTACTTGTAACTGCTTTATTTAGCATGTTAGCATGCTAACATTTATTGATATAATGTGCACATGGGGCTGATGTGAGTCTTAATAGAACTGCAGGCTTTTTCTTCAATAGATTAGAATTATTCAAACTTCCAAAAACTGAATAGTTTGTACAACGAAGTTTAGAAGAATAAGACAAAAATCTTTATTTATTCATTTATTACATTTACTATAGTAGTGCAGTTCAAAGGCCCTGAGTAATAGTGAACGATAACATTTGGAGAAAGTCTTACAAAGCTGAGAAATTATCACCAAAAGTTCTTGTTTTATGTTCTCAACTTCAGAGTTGGAGGAGTAACAGGGGGAGCACAAGGTGGACATCGATAGTCCTGACAGTATTTGGCACTCAATGACACCTCACCTCCAACCGACCGTGGCAGATGGCCCCGCCCCTCCCTGTTCCTGGTTCTGCCAGAGGTTTCTTCCTGTTAAAAGGGAGTTTGTCCTTGCCACTTTCGCCAAAGTCCTTGTCTCATAGGGCTTAGTCTGATTGTTGGGGTTTCTCTGTGTTATTCTAGGGTCTTTACCATCGGCGTAACTTTGTGTTGAACATTGGGGGGGTCAAGATGTCTGTCTAAATAAATAAATAAATCTGGGTAAATTCCCAGATGATTAAACATGCAACTATTTTGCTGGTAATACCTGAAATGAGTAAAGAAAATCAACAGCCTATTTATGCAAGATAATTCATAATTTTATTGGGGGGGTTATATTGGTTGGGTCTGATTATTGGGGGGTCATAACCCCCCTGGAAATTACGCCTCTGGTCTTTACCTTACAATACCTTGAGGCAACTGTTGTTGTGTTTGGTGCTAGATAAAGAAAACTGAATTACATTGAACGTTGCAGACTTATAAAAACGAATCTCTGCTCAGATAAACATATAAATTGTACTAGTGGAGCTCAAAGTAAACCAAAAACCTAAGAGGTCCTAAAGGTTAATAACTGTAGATATGTGTAGCGGTGCGCTTTCAAAAAAATGTTCTTGCTCTTTTGAGTGTACTGGGTACAAAAAGAAAACCACTGTGGTGGTTTATGTTATAATTGTTAGTAAATACCTTGAAATCTTTAAATGTATAAGACATAAAAGATTCTTCAGACTGTGAAGGAGGTCATCTAAAGCTCAGGAGTCTTTTCAAGTGTTTGGCCTGTTCGTTTAGTGTGTTTGAGCACAAATGTTAACCTTATGTGAACAGTCAGCAGCTCAGCAAAGGCGTTAGGATTCATCCTACAGACGTCCTGGATATGTGCACCAAATTTCATTCCAGCCCATCAATAGCTGGAGAAATCTGGAGAAAGTCATGATGCTGCTGTTTCACCAGATGTTCACGAAGCAGACATCAGTTCTTCTTTTGTCTTTTATGTCCAAATCATCCCTGAATAGGTCATTTTTTCCCCTCTTGTTTTTGGAAACTCTCTGAGGTATGAAAGATTTTTGTCGGGAGGAAGGCATAGAGTAAGATGGCAGCCTTTGTTCATAAATATTTTTTCAGCCTGGTGACGCATTGATTTCACATTACAAATGATTAATTGGGTGCCGATGTTTTGCAAGTCGATGTTGGCCTGAACACACACGAGGTGGCAGAGGCTGTTTTTCCTGCGGCACCGGGAGACCATTACTCAGCACTTCTGTCGAGTTTGTCAGGTTTACTCATCATCACAGCGGCAATGGTATTCTTCTTGTAAGTGATCAGTGGTCTCCTCGGATTACTCTTTAGATTACACCTTAGAAAACACAGAAGGAAGCTTCTGACTTTGTCTTTGGCTCAGGTTTTGTGGATCTATGAGTTCAGGAACAAATCCTAAAACGAAGAAGAAATTTCAGCTTTAAATCTGTCCCTATGCAAACTAAATGTACCTACAGGGACTCAAACATCAACCATGTGTCCCAGTTAAAACTCTGG
>NW_024582429.1:343372-356336 GCF_018398535.1 Haplochromis burtoni
GGGGGAGAGGGAGTCGCTGAAGGATCCGAACGTTGTCTGAATGGACTGACAGCTTCCAGCACTTTGTCAACGGTAGGAGAAGATTTCGTTTTTCTCCCAGTAAAACCAGTTAACAGCTTACGAAACGCTGCTCGGTGTGTCTTTTCAAGCATTTAAAGCTCAGATTCAGCTTGAAAGTGATGCCTCACTGCTCTGAGGCAAAAGCACAACACTCCACGGCTGTTGTGTGTCTATGCACGGGCACTATATTGGGCTTTGCACTCTGAAAACAATGTATTCTAAATATACAGCTGTAAATCTAAAACAAAGTTCACCCAACCTGAGCAGAACAATAGAGCTGCTGTGAAGCTATTGTCTCAGAGCTACAATCTCTGGTATTGACTTTCCTCCCTCTACATTTACAGAGCAGATTTCTCGCCACAGACATGCTCATGTGCTGCATGCTGTCATGGATATAATGCATGCACGCTTTGTGTCTGCAGATCACATCCATAGTTGATCTCTTTGTGCTGCAGTTTTTATGTCTGAGTGTCTGTAAACAGTGTTACTGACTCCAGATCTGCATCAGGGATACAGACATGGGGATTTATGGTGTTAATGGAAGGTGATTAATCATCAGACGTGGTTCTGGTTCTGACATTTTAGATTTTTTTTTCATGCAAAAATTGGACAGGTTTGCTAAACACTAAGAATTCAGCATCTCAGATGACAAAGGTTCACCAGTGTGTTGACTTTGATGCTGATGCTTATCGGTATTTTTGTGCAAAGTTTATTTTTTTGTCTGCATCCTCCCTGCTGAGGGCTCCTTCATCGCCTTGCTCTGGCTCCCATAAATCCATCGAGTTTAGAGGAATCTGAAACTTTGTGGGATTAATAGCCACGTCTTGCTACTAGTAGTGGATATATAATTGGCTGCAGATCTACACGAGACGCCGAACTGCTTAAAAAATAATTTACACCTACTTTCACAAGCATAGCCTCAATCATATGTCCAAATATAAAAAAAGGGACACTTTTGGTGACGCTGATTTTACCTGTAAAACGCTAGCGTGCTGCTAACTCAAGCTGATTGGTCACTTAAAGGTTTACAGGACACGCTCCCTCACCTTTTGCAAACGAAACACTGAAGCGGCTGGATGGCACTTGGAGATGATTGAAATGGAAGTGGCAGTGATTCGTGGTGCTGTCGCAGAAAGGAATTTTGCGACAATCGAATCCCTAAAATTGTCTCTTTTGTCTCAGCTCCTTCTGTCCGAAGCACGATGAAAGCCCCCTGTGGAACCTGAAGTCCAGAGCGCAGGAGTTCTTGAGTGCCACTTCCACACCTTCATCCACTCATGGGCTACAAGCTGCTTCTTTCATGTCGCTTTTAGCTTCTCAGATGACAGGATTTCTGCTTTCTGGTTTTGTTTGTATGTTTGTACAGACAAACACAACCAGCACCCTTATTCAGGGCGTTATTAAACCTCTTATGGGTATTGATAAAACTATTTAAGGTTTCATTGACGAAGTAGCCCCACGTGAATGAGCTTTGAGTGTTTGTGTTGTTACAACAAGGACTTTAAAACATGGATGTAGTCACTGCCATGGATTTTTGGACTTCACACTTATTTGGAGCCAGAATATTGAGATAAGAGTGCAGAGTGCATTCATCAGCTAAACCTGGTGAGCTTTCATAGCAAACTACAAACATAAACCTGAGCGCTAGCATTCAGACACAGATAGTGAATAAAACACTAGATTTTCTTTTCACAGAAACTGCAGCATAAACTTCCTGGATGGCCTGCACCACAAAGCCCATAATATTTTATTTCACAGAAATATTTGTTAGTTCAGCCCTGCAGAGGAGACGTGAAAATAAAACCATGCACATCTCCTCGGCAGGCAGGAGGAAGACGGTTAGAGAATGTGAGATTAAATCAGACAAAGAGTGTACCGCTGCCTTCTGTTGCGTGGGGATCGCAGCAGCCGAAATGCTTTGGCAGTAAAGGAGAGCGCCCAGTGATGCGCTGCTGAGCGCGCAGGGACAAAGCCTCAGTGTTCGCAGGCGATGTAGGTCGAGCCGGTTAAAGCCGGCTGCTTTGATGTGCTGCACAGCTCCGTGAGCGCCGTGGGAGCGGACGGCCGAGCCTCGCCGGAGGCCGCCGCACAAGAGGACGCTGAACTCCAGCGCCGTGACGGCTGGCGTGATGCAGTCTGACTTCTGCAAACATTTCCAGAGGGACGAGCTGCTCACGGGACAGAAGTAATCTCTCCGGTTTTGTTGCTTCTCAGTGAGCAGATTTAAAGAACAACAGTTCACATGTTAACATTAGATCAGTGGTGGTGAGCTGAATGACTGAGGATGGAGCTGAAAGGCCAACAACAACCAGCACAGAGAGGGGAAGAGTCAGCACTTTCCAGGGCTGATAAAGGGATAAGTCCGAGGGAGGATGAAAACTCTTTAGCTTTAGTAATATTTCTGTATGATTTCAAACTGATCTCACCCATACTTTTTGTGGCATCACTGAAGTAGACATTTGGTCTTTACCGATGTCTGAAGGTGCTGAGGATGTGGTTTGTACATCTTTCAGTCAGTAGGTACTCGTCTTCCAAATGACTCTTTACTCGTTGTGTAAAATGTAGCAGACCTGGACATGTGCAATTGTTATGAGATGATCAGTGCTGTTTGGAGTTTTAGCCAAGAGGCAAGAAAGTCTGCAGTTTCACTTGCAACCACTTCAGGCTTCTCTAAAAGTGAGTCCATCCCCACAGACCCCACGTAAATGTCCAAAATCATCCATGTTCTAATGGTTATCAATGAGCAAAGAGCAAAATGCAGAGTCCAGAAGCCAATTAGTGATAACTACAGTGGTTACATCTGTCTTTTATAAATAGTGTGTGGTTTTAGCTCATAGCTGTGAGGTGTGGGTCTTTATATTATTCCTTTTGTCATAACCAAAAGCCAAAAATCTAAAAGCTGAAATGATTATTTCAGGATTTTATATACAATAAAAGAAATGTAGTAAATCTTCAGATTAGAGAAACTGAAACCAGGTGATAAGTTGACATTTTTAGAAGCAGTGTCATTTATTAGTTATGTAAGTGGTTGGTCATCTTTTCAGTAATTATAATCTGTATTAGGGCAGGGCAGTATGGCCAAAAACATTTATCACAATATATATTTGAAAATTTGCGATAACTATATAACTGACGATATAATGCATGTGAGACTCCACAACTTTAAACTTAAAAGAGCTTATACACACACAATACGGTAACATTATGTTGAAGCACAGTACGTATCACTCCGCGAGGCTACAGTAGCTGTAATGCTCCGACGATCCATCAAGCTGTGCGGCTTCGTAGCTTAGCAAAGTCGTACTGAAACATTTTTTTGACAGATTTTTAAGCGCCGCGTACCAAATTAAATCGGTTCGGTAATAACGACGGCCCGCTAGCATGCTCTACCAAAAAATGTGCTTTGGTGTGTATCTGACGGACGAAAGCCAAACCAGTTCGACTGAAGTTGCAGCATTTTTACAAACAAATTCTGGTTCATCCGTTTCATTCAACGATCCGCTTTCACCCTTCTCATTCTCCATCGCCGCCATGCTTTTTCTGCCACGTGCGCATGAAAACAAAGGCACTGCGCATGCGCGTTTTACCCATATTCTATCGCGATATTTGATTTTCTTATCATTGCCTAACATTGTATCAATATTACCGTGAACGGTATCTATATAGTAGCAAGAACCCACTGTACACACGGTTTTTGCCATGCCCACAGGGCTCGTTTGCTGTGCTTATGTATTCAAAAAATTAATGTATCACGTTATTCTTTATATCTTCAATATAGAGTCAGATGACAAAAATGTCTTTTTACAAATGAAATTTGTTCTTAGATTTTTGACTTGTGTTAGAGGAAATCATGACACGTTGTGATGGGTATTTTTGTTTGAGCTGCAGATAACCTGACAATCACTTCCTTATTTAAATAATCAGTTATTGTCACGTTAAAAATGTTTTTATGAAGTGTTGTTCATCATCTGCCCTGGTGAGATCTTCTCTGGGTGGAATAGGTGATAATGAAACTGTCATTCTTCTGCTCTAAACAGAAGAATTGAGATTTTTAAAAGCTGTGACATTCACAGTGTCTCACAGCAATAATTCATGTTTATCATTTGTTACCAAAAGCCCAAACTCCCAGATTACTCCGTTTACAGTCATACCTGACAGAAGCAAGTCGACATGCTTAGCGCGAACCATCAAATGTATGGCATTTGTTCCTAAAATACTAAATTTATGGCAATAAAAAGCTTACAGGTAGTGAACTGAGAGGAAGGGTCATCAGTAATGGCAAAAAGTCACCATTTTCTTTCACTGATTGGCTGTTTTCTTTTAGTTGATTGATTGGACCTGTCGGTTCACAGAGTTCAGTGGACTCAGCTTGACAGACAATGACTGATGACCAACAGCAACCAGAAGACATTTCAGCCCATTAGAGCTCAAACTGAAGCTTTTTTGTAGCATTAATAAAATATACGGTAAACACAAGAAAAGCCCAAGGCTGCTGCTAATGATTGCTGGCGTTATTGATCGCTGTAAAGACTTTATTTTAGTTATTCTGTCTGTTGAGAAAAGGCTCAAGGAGACGGCCTAAAATGTATTTTTAAAAATTTATTTTTTGGTCACCCCAAACATACTTTGGTCACTGTGAAATAGCTATAGGCAGTGGCAGAAAAACTAAACTGTTTTTGTTTTTGTTTTTTTTTCAAAATGGCACATTATTAATCACCTTCTCCTTAAGTGGAGCCATTATTCTCTTTATGGAAAGCTTTTTAATGTCTGTTTTAAGTACATTAGCTCAGACAGTTAAGCTGCCAGACTGTCGCATCTCAAATCCCACATGTGTTTCGTCTGGTCCTGGATTCTGAACATTGCAAGACCGAGGTTACTATCAGTCATTCTGTCAGGGTTCATGCTCTCTGCTTGTGCTGTTATCTTTAATAAATACCAAACATTTCGTTTTGAGAACTTGAGTTTGTCTTCAGATTGTCTTCTATTTTTTTTGTCTTTAAAGTGGAACAAAGTCCTCCATTAAAAAGGCTTGTAAAGCTTTACTCAGAACACATAATAAGAGCTTTGACACCTTAAAAAGCAGATAATTTGGTATTTTTGTTTTTGTGCTTGATCTCTCTCCAAACAAAGAATAAAACTACAAAAATACTGACATATGCTATTCCTCAACCTCCTAGTAGATGCACCTATCGTATAAATGTGAAAATCTGTGGTGATGTTTAAAAAGAAATTGACCTGCATCTACGGTATGAATGTTGAAATCCTGCATGATCTGGGTCCCGAGTTATCACATTGACAAACTTGGGTGTTCACGCTGCCTGAAAGATATGTCAAGGACTTTAGAACCGGGCACTTTCAGTGTAGTCACACTAGTTAGCGATAAGAAGTCAGCCATTGCTAAATTCTCATAGAGAACTGGCAAAACAATGTGAGAGATATGGATATTCATCAGAAACAACCAAAATAAAGAAAATACACCTCTAAACCTATTTAGAAATCTTTGAAAAGAGAACGCCTGGCGTCAGATGGAGGCAGCCTCTGGTGTGCTGTTGAGACTGTTACCAAGTCATCACCAAAGAATCCACCAGGGATGGGCTTCGCCAATCACTAATTAACCAACCAGTCATCCAACTTTATTATAGGCCTCTGTAGCATCAGTTATATCGGAAGCGGATGATATCTCGTTACTGAACGAAAAGTTAACTGAAAGCTTTTTTTAAAAATTGTTTTCGAGTGGCCTCAGCGAGACTTTACTTTATCACTTAGTTGTGGTTATTTGTTTGTCATAGGCTAACAAACAATTAGATCAAGTATTTTTTCCAAAGTATTTTTTTCATGTTTCTTAATATTTTTTTTTAAAATGTCTACCTTTTTTTTCCCAATAAGATTCCAAGATTAATTCCACCAGATGGTTGTGAGTAACAAACCATCTGCTGCGACATATTAATAAGCTACATGATGGTATTGCTCTTCTTTAATTTAACAACAGATTTAATTTCTTCCTGTCACCATATTATTGGCTAAATAGACCTGCTCATCGGTGCTCTTCTATCAGATCTTTTTCTTCTTCCATTTTCAAATTTATTTATTTTTTTTAGATCCACTTTTAAAAACTCATGGTGGGATTTAGATTGGGATTATTTTATGAATTGTTACTTTGACAGCAGTCAGAATCCTTCACATGCTCTCCAGATAGGATTAAAGTCACTGACTGTAGCAGGAAATATTAAAATCCCCCTCTAGCATAAATCCCATACACTTTAATGCTCCACTTAGGCAAAGAGTATTTTAGAGATGAAGGCTAACATCAAACCTGTAACATACTCACTGCGCTAAGTGGGTTTATGTTCTGTACTTGTAACTGCTTTATTTAGCATGTTAGCATGCTAACATTTATTGATATAATGTGCACATGGGGCTGATGTGAGTCTTAATAGAACTGCAGGCTTTTTCTTCAATAGATTAGAATTATTCAAACTTCCAAAAACTGAATAGTTTGTACAACGAAGTTTAGAAGAATAAGACAAAAATCTTTATTTATTCATTTATTACATTTACTATAGTAGTGCAGTTCAAAGGCCCTGAGTAATAGTGAACGATAACATTTGGAGAAAGTCTTACAAAGCTGAGAAATTATCACCAAAAGTTCTTGTTTTATGTTCTCAACTTCAGAGTTGGAGGAGTAACAGGGGGAGCACAAGGTGGACATCGATAGTCCTGACAGTATTTGGCACTCAATGACACCTCACCTCCAACCGACCGTGGCAGATGGCCCCGCCCCTCCCTGTTCCTGGTTCTGCCAGAGGTTTCTTCCTGTTAAAAGGGAGTTTGTCCTTGCCACTTTCGCCAAAGTCCTTGTCTCATAGGGCTTAGTCTGATTGTTGGGGTTTCTCTGTGTTATTCTAGGGTCTTTACCATCGGCGTAACTTTGTGTTGAACATTGGGGGGGTCAAGATGTCTGTCTAAATAAATAAATAAATCTGGGTAAATTCCCAGATGATTAAACATGCAACTATTTTGCTGGTAATACCTGAAATGAGTAAAGAAAATCAACAGCCTATTTATGCAAGATAATTCATAATTTTATTGGGGGGGTTATATTGGTTGGGTCTGATTATTGGGGGGTCATAACCCCCCTGGAAATTACGCCTCTGGTCTTTACCTTACAATACCTTGAGGCAACTGTTGTTGTGTTTGGTGCTAGATAAAGAAAACTGAATTACATTGAACGTTGCAGACTTATAAAAACGAATCTCTGCTCAGATAAACATATAAATTGTACTAGTGGAGCTCAAAGTAAACCAAAAACCTAAGAGGTCCTAAAGGTTAATAACTGTAGATATGTGTAGCGGTGCGCTTTCAAAAAAATGTTCTTGCTCTTTTGAGTGTACTGGGTACAAAAAGAAAACCACTGTGGTGGTTTATGTTATAATTGTTAGTAAATACCTTGAAATCTTTAAATGTATAAGACATAAAAGATTCTTCAGACTGTGAAGGAGGTCATCTAAAGCTCAGGAGTCTTTTCAAGTGTTTGGCCTGTTCGTTTAGTGTGTTTGAGCACAAATGTTAACCTTATGTGAACAGTCAGCAGCTCAGCAAAGGCGTTAGGATTCATCCTACAGACGTCCTGGATATGTGCACCAAATTTCATTCCAGCCCATCAATAGCTGGAGAAATCTGGAGAAAGTCATGATGCTGCTGTTTCACCAAATGTTCACGAAGCAGACATCAGTTCTTCTTTTGTCTTTTATGTCCAAATCATCCCTGAATAGGTCATTTTTTCCCCTCTTGTTTTTGGAAACTCTCTGAGGTATGAAAGATTTTTGTCAGGAGGAAGGCATAGAGTAAGATGGCAGCCTTTGTTCATAAATATTTTTTCAGCCTGGTGACGCATTGATTTCACATTACAAATGATTAATTGGGTGCCGATGTTTTGCAAGTCGATGTTGGCCTGAACACACACGAGGTGGCAGAGGCTGTTTTTCCTGCGGCACCGGGAGACCATTACTCAGCACTTCTGTCGAGTTTGTCAGGTTTACTCATCATCACAGCGGCAATAGTATTCTTCTTGTAAGTGATCAGTGGTCTCCTCGGATTACTCTTTAGATTACACCTTAGAAAACACAGAAGGAAGCTTCTGACTTTGTCTTTGGCTCAGGTTTTGTGGATCTATGAGTTCAGGAACAAATCCTAAAACGAAGAAGAAATTTCAGCTTTAAATCTGTCCCTATGCAAACTAAATGTACCTACAGGGACTCAAACATCAACCATGTGTCCCAGTTAAAACTCTGGGACTCTCTACAAGCTCCAGCATTCCCAGCATTGAAACCAGACCCTTCAATAAATGTATTCTGTTTGTTTTACTGTGAACGAGACATTATTAGAAACAAGAGTGTGACATTTTGGCAGTCCAAGAGAAGCTCGAGTTCTGCAGGGAACCGCTAGAAACACAAAGCATCGTCAGGCTGTAGCCATGGCAGCTGTGCCACCTTGCTGCTGCTGTTGCTGCAGGAAAATCAAAGGTCATTAAAACTCACAGCTTTCTGACTCTGTGCCACTCCAGCTTTCCATCAACAGGCGCTCTTCACCGTTGGACTGCACCCACCTGCCAAGCGGCGCAAAAGACAGGTAACCTTATCAGGGCATAACAGACGTAAAGCAGACTGGTTGAATTCCAGCCGGGCTTTGTTTACCGACTGAAAGAATGATGGGAAGGCGGTCTCGCGCCGCTCATCAGAGGCAGACATGGCTCCTTGATGCCCTTGGGGGAGCAGTTACCCCTTAGACTTAGCGGGAGCGCCGGGAGCTGCAGCTAAAAAACGTTACACCTAATTAGCGGTGGTTGTGGCTCCTTTCATCTCCGGGCTGTTTGATAGGACTTCAGTGTGAGAGCACGTGAGGAAGTGTTCACGCTCGGATAGCAGGAAGACACCGAGGGTGAAACATAATTAATGCATATATGTCAAAGTTGCTATGGTTAGGTAAACGTCACGATAGAAAGTAAATGGATGGTGAGTTCTCTGCTTGATCTGACAACAAAATGCGTCTTTTGTAGAAGACCAGCATTCATATTTGGTCATTTGGTGACATCATTCGACTTGTTGCCAAGTTTTAGTTTTCTAAATTCTCACAAAGTTTCTAGGAAATCAGCAAACCTGAATTAATGAATCATTGAGCCCAGAAATCAAGTACATGATTTAATTAACATGATTTTTTTTTCTTCTTAAATTTTAGTGGGCTAATTTTTAGTGAAAATACAAAGGAGGTGACTTTAATGTTTATTGCTAGTATTGCTCCCATGAGCAGTACTAGCTAACAGTATAACGGAGGATTATGGATAATAGAGTCCAGTAATCTAAAGTCAAGACAAAGTCCAGAAAAGGACAAAAACTAACAGTATAAAGCATAGATAAGAGCAGTTTTCCCAAAAATTAGGAGATTACTGTGGTGGGTTTTTGTTGTTTTGGTTCTTTTGTCTGATGCAAGCTTGTACATGGAGTACTTGTTATTTAAAATAATGATTTGGTTTCACATAATAGCAGCAGTGTCAGTAATAACAATGGTTTTCTGGGCTCCTTTAATGCTCCAAATGAAAGTCTGAAACAGAACAGGTGTGTGGAAAAAACATTTACTGTCCTTTAACAAAAGGTCTCTGCAGTGTCTCTTTGTGCTGTGAAAATGTGTTTGACACACGAACAAAGAAGGGAGGCGCAAAGTGCTCCTCCTGGCATTATTTGATCATCCTGAAAGCAGAGGTGAGATGCTTCGTTCTCTTTGTGCATCTGGTCTCGTGTTCATTTACTGGGCCCTCGCTCTGACCCTGTGAACTGTACTGCTGGCTGAGCAGAAAAACTGTGCAAGAAAACGGCCATTATTTTGAAAAGGGCTCGAATTTTAATTAAAAATCTACCTACGTATCTAGCATGTAAAATTGAGATGCCCGAGTGTGTCTGTTTGCAGCTCTAAACACTCTCTGGCTGTCTCATCCTTTCTGTGCTTTATTGACCTTGTCAGAGGGATGCTGAGAGGACCGGTGATAGACAGCCAGTTGGCTCCTTTGGGTTCAGCTGAGTCCTCATTTTTATCAGCTTGTCGTACTTTAATGCTCAGCACATACTGTTTATTTCGAGGGCCATTTCCATCCTCCGCTGTCACTCCAACACAGCCGAGCTCACGGCTTCCTTTCACTGTTTTTTAACGCAGTGTTTTCAGCATGTCAGGGTTTCAGTTTTGAACATGTCAGTCCTGCTTTATTTAACAGTAACAGAGGTTCTGAAGAAACAACAAGCACAGTTAAATACTACATTTTGTTCAAAGCACAGCCAGACTTATACTGTTAGCTTAAAAATTCAAGATATTCATCACTGATGTCAGTTTGAGTTTTTCTGTGTGTAACAGATTGATGCATTACTGAGATTTGGAGGCAAAGACATAAAACCTAGTTGTGTAAGATGCAAGTAGGCTATGAGACTAAATTCACACCAAAAGTAAAATGTTGCTGTAACAATACTGTTTGATAATAAATTTCATACAGTTGGAAAGCCTGTTTATTTCCCCTTGAACAGTGCCGCATATGTACCCACAGCTGCTGCTCAACCCACAGTCATGGGTTGAGCTGCTCAACAGAGTTGAGTATGTGGGTTGAGCCCATGAAAAACTTGCCAAAAATCGTGTTCTGTTCTCAACTCTTGTTCGATGTCGTTTATATGATTGGACAATTGAGAGCTGAAGAAACGAGACACCCATCCATCTATCCATTCGCTTCCGCTTATCCTTTTCAGGGTCGCGGGGGGCGCTGGAGCCTATCCCAGCTGTCATAGGGCGAGAGGCGGGGTACACCCTGGACAGGTCGCCAGTCTGTCGCAGGGCCAACACACAGGGACAGACAACCATTCACACTCACATTCACTCACACCTAGTGGCAATTTGGATTATCCAATTAACCTATCCCCACAAGCTGCATGTCTTTGGACGGTGGGAGGAAGCCGGAGTACCCGGAGGGAACCCACGCAAACACGGGGAGAACATGCAAACTCCACACAGAAAGACCCCGGCCTGATGGTGGAATTGAACTCAGGACCTTCTTGCTGTGCGGCAACAGTGCTAACCACCGTGCCACCGTGCTGCAAACGAGACACGTTACATGAAAAGTTCTATTCATGTAACAAACAACTCGGTGGAACGTGGAAGAACCAGACTCACCTACAAACACTCAACGTTTACGCTGAGCGGTCAGTGCAAACCGGAAACGGAGACCTTCAAAGGCTCAACTTTCAAAGTAAGTTGCGCCTTTTGAGTCATGCTCACAGGACGACTTTTACTTTGAAGGTAAATGGTCTGTTTTTACAGTTTTACTACCACTTGGTGAGCAGTTGCAGACAAGTCAGCGTCTTTCAAAAATGAACAGAAAAAAATGACATTAAATTCTCAGAAAAACATTATTTTTTCCTGTGGGTTGTGTTTTTTTTTTGTTTTTGTTTTTGTTTTTGTTTTTTCACAATAAAAGCCACCCTGTGAAGCAGCAGGAAGTGTTGGGTTAATAAAGGCTGTTGTTTAATCCAGCTTGAGTACGCTGCAAACACTGAACCTGAGATCAGTGACATTAAAAAAAAAATAAACGTCCCGGTTCACGTGTTGCATTTGTTTCAGTAAAGTAAATCTGCATTAATAGGCTTTTATTTACTCAAATCACAGTTTTACTCTCACTGTGTTTTTTCCAAGCGGACCATACTCTGTTGTTGTTGTTGTTGTTGTTGTTGTTGTTTGGGTTCATTGTTTTCACACGCGTTACTTGAATTTCTTGTACACATTTCCCCATCGTGCACACTCACACTGTAGATGGGAGCCAAGTGGGGACAGATGGACCCGAAACACAGGATGTGGCTAGCATCCCGTCTCCTTCAACACTTTCTCATCCCTGTTAATGAGACATGGTGCAATTCTGCTGGGCCATCAGGGCTGTGAAGTCTCCGCATTCATCCAGAGATCTGAAGTGTTGCTTGGCTCCCCTCGGCAGCAGAAGGAGCCGGAAGGCGAGACAGATTTGCTGAGTGAATGGCAGCAGGCGTGACGGAGAAGAAACACGTCAGTTCGGAATTAGACGTTCGTTAATGTGGAAAGATCGTTAATCTGCTGCAGAGGATCAGCGCTACAAATAGTAACACTTCTCTGCTCTCAGGGATGGACTCGTTCAATTAGTTTTCTTCATTTTCTTTCATCAGTCAGCATCAGGACGTTGTGCCGGGGTTATATTGCCTATCTCACCCAAAGCTATTCAACTTGGATGTCTTTGCACAAGGTTAACAAAAAAGTTTGCTGCTCGGCGACTGAAGTTCTATTTGTGTTAAATAAAACTAGAATAAAGTAGAAACAGAACTCAGGTGCAGGGAGATTTTCTGTTTTAACCTTGTGGCTGTAGTAATGACACGTGGTGCTTTTTCCATTATCAGTATTATCTATACAAAGCTAGTTATATAAGAGTTAAAACCCTTTATAATCTAAAGCAAATGTCCTAAAATATTATTAGAGAACCAGATAATTAGATCGTTTTTTTTTAAACAAACACTTGGCAACTAAGAACTACCTTTTAACAGGAAGGAGAGACATCTATATCATCTATATAAACATTTTAATCTTGCAAGGATGCTAATTTACCTTCATTTACCAAACTTGCATCATTTTTTGTCTTTTGTATACTGAATGTAATACAACATGAATTTGTGTCTGATGCATTATTTGTGCCAATTTTAGTTTCTGTTTAGACTTTGAAGGTAACTGAGCTGTGTGAATAACGAACTTCTGTCTGAATCTGCGTATATTAAATGGGCTTTGATAGAAAAATTCCCACCTTTTTGTTCTTCGATTATGCTCTCTTTGTTGCTATGAGGAGCTGTGGTCTTAGAAA
>NW_024582429.1:357604-405484 GCF_018398535.1 Haplochromis burtoni
TTTTTTTTTTCACATCTGTTTCATCCTCATCTTGCATAAGAGGAAAAATGAACCAGAAGGTAAAGCCCATGAAGACAGTTTTCTTTTTGAAATTCAGATCCATTGCTTCTTCTGGGGAGAGGAGATTTTCCGAGAAACTCATTTGCCCACAAAATAAGCAGATCTGCAGGGTTGCACTTGCAGGAAATGAGATGTCCTCATTTGTGGCCCTGTTTTGTGACTCGGAGTAATAACACAGTCTAATATGAATGGTAAATGGTAAATGGCCTGTATTTATATAGCGCTTTACTAGTCCCTAAGGACCCCAAAGCGCTTTACATATCCAGTCATCCACCCATTCACACACACATTCACACACTGAAAGCAGCTCTCGAGTCGGATGACGGCGTGTTTGTGAAGGTAAAGTACTTCTGCTCACAACTGAAGTGTTTACTTTCAAAAAACCCAAATTGGAGGTACTGGAGGTCGCTTTCTTGCAGGGATTTTTAGCCCAGGTCAAGATCCAAACTGCCTCAATTCACCACTTAACTGACTGAAAATCTGTTTAACCTTTTCACATTAAAATCCAAATTGTTGCCCATCTGTTCTCAGCCTCTTAATAGTCTTTTTTTTTATTTTTTTTTTTTTATATGGAGTCACAAAGCCTCTGCTTCACTGCCTATTTCAAGTAGCAGCAGACTCTTGGGAGTGACAAATGGTGACCTTTTCAAGCCATTTGAGGTGTGCCGTTAATGGATTTATAAAAAATGTTATATACCTTTTGGTTTCATAATTTGGTAGTGAACCGCCAGCTTCTTCCCAGAGCCGTTAATAAGTGTAGCTTAAATTACCTGACCTTCAGTGTGGAGCAGAAAATCAGGTTACCTGTGGAAATGGATGGACTGAAGGTGTAACATTTAACCTTTTTACTTTCTTTTTTTAAATGAACAAACTCAAGTGTTTCATCCCCAGGTGTTTCTGCGACATGTGTAGAACTTGCGAGTTTTTTTTAATCCCTTTTAGCGACATTTTAAGCAGTCACATGCAGTCTGAAATGCATTTTGTATTTCAAAGTTAAAACTCAATTAAAACCTTAAAAGGTTGTTTTCCCAATATCTTATTAATTCAATTCAAATGTCTGTTTCTCTTTGTCATCCTTTATGATGAATTTGAAATTTGAGTATGTCAATCATTGTTTTTATTTTTCTGTATTTCGTATGTATAAGTACTGATGGTGTAAATGAATCTGTGATATGTCAAAGCTTGTTGATTTAAGTTTAGAATCTTCTGTGAACCGAAGTGGATCGTTAAAAATTGTATTCATTTATTCTTTTTTGTTCTTTATTTTATTTATTTATTTATTTATATTTAGATCAAACTTTCAGCAGTTAAAGTCAAATGAGATAAAAATACGGTAACACGGCCAATCAGAGTAGAAGTGGTTGGTTTCAGTGAAAGGATGAAGTGATGGCTGCACAAAGACAAAGTCTAAAATAAATAAGGATTATTTTGAACTGGATGTATCTGGAAATGTGTAACTGATGCCAGTTATGAATTATTTACTTATAATTTTAATCACAGTTAAATAACATTAGACATAATAGTCTAATAAAGTCTTAAAAAATGTTTTTCTATCAGTGGTTTAAGATTTGAATAATATGGCAAATTCTATTAACATTATTTTCTATGTATTATTATAATATTTATTTTCAAAAATGTGCTAGCTATATTGGACTGACTCACTTACATAGATTAAATAGTAAAGTATGTAAGCAGAGATTCAAAATGAGAAGGTATATTTCAGTGTGATAGTGACAAACTAGAAACTTAGATTAGGTTATAGAACATCTGTTTTTAAATCGCCAGTTGCCAAAACAATAGGTTTATATTTACACGAGCAGTATATTTACCTGATGATGAGTTTGTTGTTATGTAAAACTGTAAGTTTCGGTTTCAGAGGAAAACAACCCCAACATCTTTGATGTTTTGTTCAGGGACTCGATTGTTCAGTGGGGTAGATTTATTTCGCCCTAAATATAGGTTATATTTAGTTTCTGCTCTAAAACTCTCAGTCGTAGCTCAACAGGAATCGGCCGAGTCTCCCTGAACAGATGTTGTTTATTTTTGCAGCTTAGCCATCAGGATCTTTTACAAAGCAACTAAATTCCCATATAAACATGATGAAATTCCTGCAGACGACCTGCTGTTGTTGGAATCTGTGCAAATCAGACATGTTGGCTCTGCACAGCCAGGAAGCTGCATTTATTATACTTCAGTCCTGTAGTAATGTTACTAGACAACCTGCTGGTTATTGGGTTTGGTGTTCACTGCAATTAAACATCTGCAAACCCATTTAAAGTGAAATAAAAAGGGTATTTTTTTTTAAAGTCTAGTAACATTTTCTCTTATCAAAGTAATGAAATAATACACTGCAAACAAGTACACATTTTTATGTTTAAGCTAGCACTTTATCATATTTAACTGCTGTTTGAGTTCTTATCAATTCATTTACTTCCTTCAAATGCATCAGGATAGGTTGGCAGAGTAAAAGGATGGACGGTGCTTGTGAAAGACCTCCAGTGGACATCTTTGTAAATATGACTCTTTAAATTATTTTAGATATGATGGAAAGACCTTTGAGAGAATGAACATTTTCTCAAATGGCTGTTTCATCGATCGTGACAATCTCACGAACTGTGGTTAGATTCTGTTGATCTTTTCTGTACAGTCTGCGGTGGCACAAAGTGTTGCTACCAAGAATACCTTTTAATTTATTTCTTTTTAAACTGTGTCACCGACTAACAGAAAATCCCCCTCGACCTTTCTAAAGTGGCTGGATGCTGTAAGAAGCACAAAGCACTTTAGGAGAGCTGATCCGGTGGTATTGGAGAAGTCTCTGCTGACACGCTGCCTGTTGGAGGGGAAATTATAAGCAGACATGGCAGCCGTCCAGGTTATTGTCTGGGGGGTTTTCCCCTCAGCGTTCAGATTATCAGATTAGTCCTGGGAATTCATGTCCCCTCGGTGCTTCTCTTGTTCTCGGCCACTGAGCGGAGGTGAGGCGGCTGAAGACAACGTGCTGTCGTGCAAGTTTTACATTACATTTCCATCTGTAAACGACGCTTTCTGCAAAACTTTAAACATGAAAGCAGCGTCATCCTGCTCACACAGTGCAAATATAACTACTGCAGCAGAGGATTTTAAATACTTAAAGCATAAATCATCAGGATTTGACTCTGTCGAGATTTTAATTATTCATCAAATTGTTTTAATTAAGTTTCTTGGAAGCAATTAGACAGCTGTGAAATAAATCCCTAAACACTTTAATGGGGTGCAAAAGAACAAGAAAGGAGGAGTGAGACTGGAGGTTATGTAACCGGTCCTGTCCTCGTTTTCAGGCACGAAAATGGCGCTAAAGTTTCTGAAGAAAAAGACCACCAAGCTGAAGAGCTTCCTGAGAGAGTACAGCATCTCCCTCTACCTGTCGCCCTGCCCGTTCATCATCAACATGTACGGGATCGCCTTCGAAACCGACGACTACTACATCTTTGCTCAGGAGTACGCGCAGGCGGGAGATCTGTTTGACATCATCCCTCCACAGGTGAGAGCTTAGCCATTCCTGTAGTTTAACAAATAAGCTGCTCCAAATCCTAAGGAGCCAGGTCAGGCGTTTCAGACATGTCCGACTGGGAGGAGATGCCGGGCAGACCCAAGTTGTATTGAGAACACCTCAATATTCCCCTGGAAGAGTGAGAAGCACAGCAGGGGTGGCCGACTGCTGCCGACACGATCCAGACCTGGATAGGAAATCTGAGTGGATGGACGGTTTCTATATTTGATGTAGGTTTATTCAAATAATCCAGATGATTATCCCTTAATCCTCCTTGAAACTGAAAAGCCCCAGCTGCATACATGCTGCAAATTACACATTGGCATTCAGTCCCGACAGCGCTCGGGGTCCTTTTTGTGCCAAAACATGAAAATTCACGGACTAAAATGTAAAGCATTATTAAAATAAAAGGCCGTCAGAGAGAAATATTTTATGTGTTTGCTAAAGAGGTTTTTATAGTGCCAAGACCTAAATGAGACGACCTTAAAAAGACATTCTGTAAATTCCCGTCTGTAGTTAACGAACCTTACACCCTACAAACAGAATCCAGTGAATCCACCAGTATGAATCTATGTCCAGAATATCTGTTTTGTATTGAAAACTGATGGTAAAAACTGGCCCGTCTGTACTTTATGCTGGTCTGTTGTGTCCCGGGAAATGGTGTAAAAGATGTAGATGCCGTGACGTCACGTTTTGCCTCGAAATGAGTGTTCTTGTCGTCAGCAGCCAGCACTCTGCTTCCTGTTTACACTGGCCAAACATGAGCCCAGTGTAAAAGGTCACTATGATGAGCATTTACATAGATGTGTTTGTATAAAGGGAGATTATATCTAAAACTGTGTTAAAGAGCTTTTACCACAGTTAATGGGCATTTAATCTAACGTGACCTACTGTTAATATAGTAGATCGCAGGAAGTGCAGATGTTATCTTGAGGGGAAAAGGAAACGCAAGCACCACCTTTATTGTGTCATCTACAACTGGTTTCATGTTTTTCTATGAGTTATGTAATGTTCAGTTCCCAAAACACAATGTGGGCAGCTTCTCAGGAAGCATGGCGCCGGTAAGAAAGTGGTAAGTATGAGGTTTGTTAAAGCAAGATTCAGATCCTCTGAACTTTGTCCCATTTATATGTACCTAAACTTCAGTTTCATGTACATGACCTTCTCCTACTCCTCTTGTTCTCTGTTCAGGTGGGACTTCCTGAGGCGGTGGCGAAGCGCTGCGTGCACCAGGTAGCCATTGCTCTTGACTACCTGCACTGCAAGAAGCTGGTGCATCGTGACATCAAACCCGAGAACGTCCTCATTTTTGACCGAGAGTGCAGAAAGGTTAAGCTGTCAGACTTCGGCATGACACGACGCGCCGGATCACCAGTGAAGCGCGTGAGCGGAACCATCCCGTACACGGCACCGGAGCTGTGCGACACTTCCCGACATGAGGGGTTCTGCGTGGATTACAGCACAGACGTGTGGGCATTCGGGGTGCTGCTCTTCTGCATGCTGACAGGAAACTTCCCCTGGGAGAAGGCCATGCCCAATGATGCCTTCTACGAGGAGTTTGTCCGCTGGCAACGCCGTCGGACCGCCGCCGTGCCGTCGCAGTGGCGCCGCTTCACCGATGAAGCCTTGCGAATGTTTCGTAGGCTCCTTTCGATCGAGCAGGATCGCCGCTGCTCTGTCAAAGAAGTCTTCAGTTACTTCAACCAGTGCTGGATGCTGGATACCGAGAACGGGAACTGTAATGGCAGCAGCGGGGCTTTGGCGAGTAGCGCGCCTCCTCTGGACATCAGCTCATCGTCATCAGAAGAGGACGTACTTGTGGACAGACTGAAGCAACAGAGCCTGTCGCCTGCCTGCGTGGCGGCAAAGGGAGGGATCATGATGGACACCCAGTACTCCTCCATGTCCACCAACAGCTCGCCGTCCTCCACCGGCAGCTACGAGCGAGTTAACAGAGAGAACAACGAAAGAGGGCGCATCCTGGTGACCACGCCCATTGAGATCTGCGTGTAGAGACGGCGCAGCGCTGCCTTCGTGCTACCTGCTCACGCGTGTGTGCTGACGAAAAAGATTTCTCCGAGCGGGAGAAAGAGGTGCGGCGAGCGATGTTTGGCATCGGGAAACGAACGACAGTCTGACGTATGTTGTAGCTTTGTCGTGGATTTGCTCATTTCTGATGAAGATGAACTCTGAGGAAATGACCCGCGACACTCACACAGCTGTAGCTTCCTGTGTGTGGTTTCAGTTACAGGATTAAAAAAAAAAAAAGCAACCAAGAAAAGCTGAGGACAGGAAAACAAAGAAAAGCAAACATAATCCACAAGCAATAGGTTAAAAAAATAAAGAAAAGAGAAACTGAAGAAGACGACGAACATGGTTTGTGTGTAACGAGACCGTGACTTTGTGTTTAACGTGCTAGTTATGTTCACATTTGGTAGATTTGTTCATGTAAAGCGTTTTTTATTTGAAGTTAATTTATTTATTTATGTCACATAAATTTATTTAGTATTTATTTTATCAAGTGGGACCACAGAGCTGAAGATTGTTTTGTTCTTCTTTTTTTTTCCCCCTATGAGAAATAAAATTAATTTTCAGCTACAACAAAAAGAAGAATTTGTAGAAGCAGGTGGATTTTCCAGGCCAATGAAAACGTTCACCACAAGGTGGCAGTGTGGTGAACGTTTTTGCATTCTATCTTTTTTTAAATTATTATTATTTTGTATTTTGCTGAAAGACTCCTTCAAATCAAAAATTTTCTTGTCTCGAGTCCCCTCCCAACACAAATGAGCTAAGACTAGCTTAAATAACATTGAAATAGCTCGTATTAGCAGGATGCTACACTGAACCACAACGTGATGCAGTAAGCCAAAGTGGTATTACACTAAAGTACCGCCTTGTTTAAACAGTACAAAGACGGCTTGGACATTATGCCGTAGCTGTTTTTCTGTTCGTCCAATTCTTTTGGTTTTAATTTTAGAAGCTTTTAATGTGTTTCTACAAAATTACCTTAAAGTGGCCATGATGTTGTGACCGCTCATAAAAAATTTAAGTTTTTTTTTCTCATGTTTATCCTGATATCCAAAATGCTTACAGATATGTAGTCAACTTTAGCCTACCCCCATTATTAGGAAGTAATCTAAATGCACACTTTTTATGGTCTGTCAAAGATTATCTGCTAATATTATCAAATAACTACTAAAAAAAATTCAAAACAGTTTTTCTAGTTGCATGGTGCGAAAATGGAAAACTGTACCCTTTCATTGAACAGTTAGTTATTCTGCGATATGTTTGGACTGTTTTGGGGAGGCGGGGGGGATAAGATGTCACCAAAGCTGTTCAGGTAAAAGAGCAGATTTGGTATTTGGTGATACTATAAGTTGTCTTCTTTTTTTTAGTATTGGTTTAATAAAAAAAACAAACTGTAAACACTGAAAATGTGACAGGAGACACAAAATGCTTCTTATACCCCTTTTTTCTTTTGTAAAGTATTGCATGGAGTAACGTTACTGTGGTGAAAATTTGCTAAATAAAACTCTGATATTAAAAGACTTGTAATTATTAAATACATTTATAAACAGTAATCAGCAGATCTTACCTGAGGCAAACTGATCCCAGCGAGAGGATAGACTAAGCTTTTTGAGACGTTACTGACATGATTGAGCAGCTGGAAAAGGGGCCCCAGGTACCTTCCTGCAGCCAAACCTGGAAGGGGAACTTCTGGGTCAAGCCTTAGCCCATGGATCCACCAACCAATAGGGGACCCACTTTGCTTTATAACCAGACAGGCAGCCAAAGGCCAAAAAAAAAAAAAAAAAAAAAAAAAAAGGGCTTGATAGAGCCAACTTCCGATGTGTGGACTGGTCCGAGGAGTCTGGAACTTCCCATCTTTGGTAGGAAAGGAGCCCAAGCTAGTTCGGTAGATGGAGTGGTGCCAACTAGATATCACTGTTGGATAGAGAGCTCTATAATTGTCATAGGAGACCACACCACCTCAACAGCTCCTTTGGAAACAAGACTGTCCAATGCCTGGTTTTACTGGAGGTTTCTTCCCGTTTAACCTCCTAGGACCTGGTGTCCATATGTGTGGACGACACATTTTGGGTTGTCTCGACCAAAATACCAAATTTTGCTCTACAAGCGCCTAATATCCACTTACGAGGACATTATACTGCCACTGTTCCATCGAGATTTAAAACGAATGTCCTCATATGTGGATCTCATTTTTCTCTTACTTCGCAATATACATTTTCTGAAAACTGAATTGAAAAAGCGGGCTCTGCTCTGAGGTGTTTACAGATGGCTGAAACTACAACTAGCAGTAAAGTTACAATCAGAGACCACACTTATGCAATCACTGGTGACCAACAGTTGGCCACAACACAATGCAGGATGAGTGCATCACATTGATTTATGTGGACGTAAATTAATCAAAGCCCAGCTGCCCCACAGAACAAACTCCTTTCGGCTATTTCTATCAGTGACCTTGACCTTACCCAGATCACAGGTTAAGGTAGGAACACTCACCAACTGGTCAAGCGACCAGTTCACCTCTTCACCACGAGTGTCTAGCACATGTCCCTCTTCTCCCCAACATTGAGGGTTTAATCCCAGACTCTGATTTACCAATGACAGCAGGAAGTCTTTCTGTGTTTTAATGTGATGTCTGTGGTTTTTTATTCAGCAGATGAAACCTTGTGCAGTGATTCCAGCTCATACTCTCCCCTCTCTGATCATTAAAAATGAAAACTGTCAATCAGAGTTGGCGCTGGATTTTTCTCTGCTCGGCTTTGAAGCAGGGAACAACTGCAAGCTAGATACTGTCGTTTCATTTGATCAAACTGTGGCTGTATCAGCACATGCATTACTGCTTCAGTGGTTGAAAGCACACTACAGTGTTATTTTTAAGCCTTAGATCAAGCTTTGCTATAAGTCGGTCACATAGTTATGCCCCAATTAACTCATAACGCCCTGCGAAGCTGTAAAAGCACTGAGCCATGTTTGAGGCTTGGCTGTAATGAGCAGTGACTGCCTTCAAAAACTGGCTAAAGAAAGAATTACATAACCCTCCTACCTCTCATACAGTGTTATCCATACATCAACCACAGAGCTACAACAACCTACAGAGGCTTAAACCTAAAGCAGCTGAGCAGGACATTTAAACTGAAGCATTTTACAGGCTGATGAGAACGAGCAGGGTGAAGCGAGCCCTTCTGATGCCAGTCCGATAAAACAATCTGCCTGAATACAAAGGAGACGGGAAGCTGAGCTGGAAAGCAAATCATTAGGCATGTGCAGCATAGTAATTACAGCAGAGGCCTGCACTTACTGATCTTAGTTTCTCCCACCAGCGTGTTTACATATTCAGCAACGCCAGTGAGGCGTTTGCTTGTTTAGTTTTATCAAGAAACAAAAAGTGAAATACCCGAGGACTGGAGTTCACGAGGGTTACGCCGCTGCCTTTGATCTGCCTTTGTAGTTTGGACCTCAGGCCCTTTGTAAAAGTTCAGAAAACAACGATTTTATTACAGTTTCTCATATCAGCCACTGTACCATTCATGGAATCCATCCTTTTCTCATATCTCTGAACACAAAACCTTTTATAGCAGAAAACCTCACAAGCTTGCCAAACAGCTTCATCTGCTCAACATCAAACAAAGGTTTCAAATCTAGAAAGCAAGCACTCGAAATAACACCACTGAGCATTTCACATGTCGAAATATTTAAATGGTGTATATATAGCAGCTGGTTCAGTTTAGCGTAGTGGTAAGCCTACACGCCTTTGAAGCGGGAGTTGTAAGTTTGATTCCCAGCTGGGACATCTGTATCCTGTGAGGGTGCTGGGCTGGAAGACTTGGTAGTAAGCCCTAAGTGCGATCGTGATATCGGCTATGGACGGCTATGTGCGAAGATGAAGCCCAAGCTGGGCTCTTGCTAGAACCTCAAGCTCTTTATTCACAAAGGTGAAAATAAGTGGCAGGAAATTAATAACCAATTGTAGCTCAGGAAGTAAAGCATGGAGGATAGTTTGATTTGATTTCCAACACAGGATGCAGACAGATGTTACACACACTCCTCAGAGTAGTTGAGGAAAAATGTGGGCAGAGTTTTTGTAGTATTTAGAACATTTGTCCCAGACCCAGCATTTGGAATTGTAGATGAAATTGAGGCACCACCTTCATCAATTACCCTAAAAAAACCAAAGGATTTGATTTAAATGTCTCTCTTAATGCTTATTTTTTTTAAAAGTAAATGTTTATGGGCTTTTGTTGTTTCTATGTTCTGCTGATGTGCTCCTACATTACGTAACAAAGCGTTGCTCCGAGCGTCGTTCACGTCTTTGGTTCGTCTCGGTGTCAGCAGCAGTTTGTGCTGAGCTGCAGAGACGAGAGGAGGGCTGTGCTCAGCCCTAAGACAAGAGATCCGCTCGAGCAAAGCGTGGCTTGTCCTGAGGCAGGAAGTGAAGAGACGGACTGAAGAGGAGGAGTAAAAGACAGTTTGTGTAAGATTAAAGAGGCAAATGTTGGGCTGCTGTGTCCTTATAATTTGGTTTAAAATGACATTTTTACATTAAAAACCCCAACAAAGCATTGGGGTTTAAAAAATTCTTATCCATTTGTTACTTTTCTAACTCTGACCTTGTCCTTTTGTTGGAAGGATCTTAATATGGAAAAGTTCAACAAGCAAGTCATCGAAAGATCAAAATGAACCAATGAAAATGCAAAAGAAATGTTTCATTTTTAGCTCATGTGATGATCACAGCTGTGACTAAAGGTTTAGTTACCATTTCTTTCACTGGAACATCCAAACAGTCCAACTGATGTTCAACGTTCGGATTTCTCAGACCATCTAAAGGAGATGGGGGTCTACGCGCCTGGATGCAGCTTCTGCAGGCATACTAACAGTGTCTTCTGATTAAATGCTGAAAATTTCCATTTTCTCATATTCAAATGACCTCAAACAGCACAGCTGCACATGCAAAAATAACGCCATCGCTATGCCACTACCGCCGCCACCGTCTCCAACAGCCAGGCTTTTTGAGCAGGTGAGACCAGCAGCCCGATGATGATGATGTGACGAAGCAGAGGTGTAAGAAACTCCCAAATATAGAAGCCATCTCTGTGACACGAAGGCTATTTCTATCCAAATGAGTCAAACGGAGCTTCAGATATAAACTGTTGAACATAAGCGATGCAGCAGCTTGCGGCCCACATGTCCTCTACCACCGAGGAACAACAACTCTGAGACGATCAGTGCAGCTCTATAAAAATCAAAGCCTTACCTGATTTAAGTTTGGCCCGGCTCACCTTCAGGGTCACCTTCTCAGGCCTTACTGGACATTTTTAGATCATTCCCTGGAAGTCCTGTTCAGAAAGCTTTCAATGGTAAACATCAACACATTTGGTTGAAACTGAAGAAGCTGACATGGCTTTCATGTGGAGGATCATCTCTGGTAACGGGAGCTCCATCTTCAGCTACAATTGAGTTGGTTTGAGCAGCTTTGAAGCCAGATTTGAGTCCGTTTGAGTTTATCTTCTTCCCGAAAATGAAAATCAAGCCCATCGCAAGTTAACTAGTGATGACAACGGGGCTTCTGAGACATCTAAAATAGCAGCCATGCTAAGAAACCACAAACAGAGGCCACCAGATTTGACCCAGCCTTACGATTTGGTTATCTGGCGTCACTTTAACATCTGGAGTCAGGCTAAGCAGTCATAGAAAGGTGGTTATTATCTTGACAAGCAGAGTGTGTTCACATGAAAGCAACCGCGCCAGCAGCATCTGACCAATCAGACACATGGACAGGTAGCAGCAGAGCCACTGATCAGCACTTCAGACTGTTTGTAAAAACTAGTCCTGCCTTCACACTAACGCCCACAAAGGAAAAGAAAGATGTTACAATAAAGAAGTTAACATTACTGAAATTAAACTCGCGTCTTACTTATTGGTTACAAATACTTTGAAGACTTGGAGTGAAATAATCTCCTACGATCGTCTTCTATTGAAGAGAGTTTGTTTCTGATCGTTAAACTTCAGATACCAGCAGCAGGATGTTTTCAGTTGTTTATCAGCAGAAAGACTTAAAGTCTGAGAATAAAACTCTTCAGATGTTTTTTTGCCGAACTCACTACCTGCCCTGCAGCATCAACCATTTTGCTCCTGTGTGGGAGCAGGAATGAAATTTCGGCATGAACAACATTAATAAACTTGGCGAAGCTCAAAATCATTCGTGCATTTCCAGTTCAAAACACAGACGAGGCTTCAGTTTAACAGACTTTTATTATATAACTTTAACGATTTAGTAATTAATTAAGAGGAAGTGCAGGCATGAAACCAAACGGACCGTTTCCTTAAAAGCTTTTTAAACATTTCAGTCCGGTAACGACAAACACAGACGGACAGTCAAAGCTGCACTAGGCCACTCCAGCACTGCTAAAGGGTCAATTCACCCAAATCACAACTGATCATTATTATTATTAATTTTAATATTATTGATAATGATAGTGATATTATTATCATTATTGAGGACAATGCATAGACCCTGGCAAAAGTTAAATCACATTTTTGATTTTTTTTTTACCCATTCACTGAACTTTTTAATCACCAAAACCTCCTCAGGCTGCCTGTTTTGGAAATTCTGACGTTTTCTCTTAGATTTTAAAATTTTGTTTTATATTTTAAAACTGTTTATTTTCATAGCTGCTTAACATAGCTTCCATTGTATTGCAAAGGCTGAATACAACAGCTGAAATAAACTGTAATTGCCCTTTAGCTTTCCAAATTCATCATTATACAAACAACTGAACTGGTTTTTGTCTGGGCTCAGCATCGGTGGTATAGAGTTAGTTACTAGTAATACAAACATTTCCAAATATTTTTCCTGGAATTAAAAAAATTCTTGTGCTCACCAGAGACGTTTTGGCCAAAATTAAAATCACCAGGACTGACAAAACTATTCAAACCAATTTTTAAAGGTGAAGTTTCTCACACTTAAGACACAAAACACTTTCGTTTATCACCTAGCCTTAAATAACAGGAAATTGATAGAAGTCAGCACTGACTAACTGCTGTTTACTGGGCTACAGAGCCCGACTGACTTTTGCCAGCAGGTGGCGCTAATTAATTGACAGTTGAAAAAAAATAGACCTTAAAAAAAGACTATTGAAAGTTGATGATAATTAAGGGGCTGGCAAGAAAGCAATGTTCACGCTTAAGTCAGAAAAAAATACAAACTTTAGGAATTTAAGTGTAAATTTCTTCCCAAATATACAATAAAATGAGATATGATGTCATTCTTAGATTACAGGGAATTGCAAGTTTCTGCCTTGTAAAATTCACATAAATCATAAATCTTCCATCTGCATTTCTGATTAAACTAATTTTTGGGGTGTAAATTTACTTTATTTACTTTACTACCATAAATATTGTAGATTTTTAAAATACATTTATTAATTGGGTGTTTTCTCACTTGCAAGGGTTTTTGCCTTTTGTAAAACTCCTAGCATTAAAAGTAAAATCACCCACCTCAGCTATGCATTTAATCCACCCCCTTCAGTGGTAATAATATCCTATCATGTATCCCAGAAGCTTTACATTTATATCTTAGTTCAGCATTTTCCCATCACCCAAATTTCAAACCTCTAAATAAACAGGTGATTTGACTGAACCGACCCTTTAACTTTCCTTTATTTTTATTATTAAAAAAAAATCCTTCTATGTGAGATAAACACTGATGAACATCTTTTTAATGGGTTGAATCTTTTCCTCTATTTGGAGAAAAACAAACTCCTGACACCGCTGAATGAAATGTGCTTGACTCTGGTGAATGTGCAGCTTGTTATCTCCATCAGCGAGGACAGGACGCCCTCGTTTCTAACTGTGAATCTTAGCTTAGTGCAGCTTTATTTAAATTTAAATAATTTAAGTAGAAAAGGGAAGAACAGACGGACATAAATAACAGCTGAGTAATAACTAGTAAAATTAGACTATAAAGTGCATCATAGCAAACAGCCGTGCATGCAACTGGAGGAAAATAAATTATGTTATGACTGAACAGGAATAGAAAAGTAGTACAAAAACAGTAGAAAAAAGTGGCCTCATATAAAGATATTATACTCTATACCGTACATCAATAAAGCTTATTTAAACTCTAACGTAATGTTCAAATTATAAACTATCTTTGTGGCTAGTCCAAGTGTGGATCTCCAAGAGGAGGAATAAATAAACACAAACCATCTCAGCTCAGTCCAGTTGGGGTAAGTGCCTGTTAAAGACCTACAGAAACAGAACCAAAGACACTTCTTACTGAAAATAAACCCAAAGTGGCCGCCTGCTTCCATCTGTCTGCCGTGATGGGTGAAACCTTACCAGAAGGTTTGTTCTTCTGCTCGAGCACACACGTACTTTAATTAGTGTTTGCAAAACAAGGGGGAAAAGAAAGATTAACAGCTGAGGTGAAGTCAGGCAGCTCCCGTCGCACCCTGAGGAGATCTGAGGACACAAACACAGGAGGACGACGTCAGGCAAGGACACGATTTTTTTATTTTTAACGCTTTGAATTCACCTTATTTGGATACGTGACACAACTTTTGGTCCTAAATAAGCTCTTCAAAGTCCCCAGATTCCATTTATCAATTTAAAATGCATTAATAAACAGTGTTAGCACTGCTGCACATCCAGCCTACACACACACAAAAAAAGGACTCTTAAACCCAAGTTTCATGTCCTGGTTTAAAAGAAAAGTAAAGGTCGACAGTACAAACCTCCAGTGCCCTCATGTGTCCTCTGTGTCACCTCTTCTGCTGTCTGGTCGCACTTATGAACAGTTTGTTCTGTTGGAGACAAACGAACATCAGCCGCAAATAAAATGCCAAAATCAGGACGTTCACAAAAACAGCTCAGAAAAACAAAAAGAAGAGCAAACGTTTAACTCGTGCTGAGCTTTTAGACAGCATCAGCTACGAGGCTAATGCTAATGGGGTCAAAAGCTGCAGTTCCTCTAACGTCCACTTGAGGCTTCAACAGCGAGCCAGTCCCCAACGTGCAGCTTTACAGCAGAAATAAACACATTCAGCCTGCTACAGGGTCCAGTTTTGACCTCTGGTTTCATCCTACAGCAGGTGGACTGCTTTCTAACTCAGCTGAGGCTTAAATTCCAGATGTGGCTGCTGCGACTGACACACTTACTCAGACTCAAACTCCAGCGCCTCGGACTGCAGCTGGCATCGGCAGTGCTTGTTCTGCTCTGTAGATCTTCTGCAGGCTCGAGGGCCTCGTGAAGCAGGTGGAGCAGAACAAAGACTACTGCCGCCAGCTGCAGTTACAAGACGATGGAGTTTGGGAAGAAATCCACTGGAGAGACAGCCGTTTAAATGAATCAAAGTAAGACCTCCTTATAACCATTTAATAAGGCATTTAAGGAAAAGACACTGGACATGCACTTTTGATTTTAACTCTTCTGTTAAATAATTTAAAAAAAAAACAGACTAAAATGTTTTAATATCCAGTTAAATTTCAAACTGCTTCTTTGGCCTCGCTGTGTGTAGCATGTGGAAACGTCCCTCTACTTTCACACACGCCTTTAAACATCTGCAAAAAGCAGCAACAGTGACCCCTGCAGGCCAAGCAGCTCCTCACACTCCACCTCATTGCTATGTTTTTACCTTGTGCTCTGGACATCTCATTGAGAAGTTATCCTCATTGAGGACACAGCCTGGAAAAACAAAAGCAGGACATGAAATAACCAAAGGAAAGTCAGTACTGAGCATCACCGAAGTGCTGAACTCGTACCCGACTGGATGGCACATCTGTAGTGATAATTCCTGGGGCAGCCCTTCTGGAAACAGCCCATTATTGCGCCTGTTTGCTGGCAGGTGGAACAAATCTAAAAAAAAAAGAAAAAAGAAAAAAAAAGAAAAAATATATTCATATATTTATTCTGGCTCTCTGATAGAGTAGCTCTGCATGATTAAACAGTTCAGAATAATCCATATTTATGGCTGGCTCTCAGAAAAGACATCTCCTCCTCACTTTAAGCCAGCTTTCTTCTGATTGGCTGTGTGTCGGAGATGACCCCATGAGGGATATCCACTGTTTATGACATCACACAGAGCCATGAGAAGAAAAGAAAAAAAAAAGTCTGTACCTCAGTGTTTGGGCTTTGAGGAGCAACTTGCTCATACACTGACCTCATAATGTGAAACTGTGAATGTTCATAAGAAACACGACCATCTTTGGGACTTTCAATAGATTAAAAAAAGAAAATCGTGTGATAAGGATCATATGTTCTCAGAACTCACCGTTTCCTGCGCGAGCCGCGCTCCTTCCTCCAACCCGTACAGCTTTCCTCGGATAAGGAAGACGCCGGCAGACCAGATGCCGCAGTCCTCGTGGATCCAGCACTCATCCAGGTGAAGAGGCACCTTTGGGGAGGCGTTGCCATCAGCAGCTCTGCTGTCGTCTGAGGGATTTACCCCTCGGCTTTTAGAGAGTCCGTTTAGCTCCTCCTTCTGGGCGTCCACGCTGGGATAGTAGGGGCCGTGAAGGTCCCCGAGGCTCATGACGTTGGCGGTGTGGCCGCACAGACAGCAGAACAGCGATGACTCGCACCGGCTGTCTGAGCTGAGTCGACCTGGCTGAAAACAGGAAGTGTTGGGAACAAACCCGGACAGAGACTTACAAGCAGCCCGCCGCCCTCCTTCGCTGCTCCGAACAGTTGCCTCCTCCTCCCGGTAGTTGACCACAGTGCACGCTCGCCGCTCCAGGTGAACAAACGGGCAGAAACCGCCCGATTTCTTCTCCTTTTTGTCCTCTTTAGTTTTCACATATTTGAGCTTGATCTCAGGCTCTGTCGGAGAAAACAGAGACGAAGGCCCAGTCTGACGGCGGCGTTTCCTCCGCCACCTTGCGACAGTTTTTTTGTTCGCCACCGCACTCCTACAGGCTGAAGCATTCTGGTGCGGTGGCGGCGATGGTGGCGGGATCCTACGCTTCTGTTTTGTTCTTCTTAACGTTTTTGTTTTAGGAACTGCAAGCGGCTTCTTTCGTTTGTGATTAACGGTTTTTGCATTTGAAGCTTCGCGCTGATGCTGCGTCTCAATCTGCGGGGACTTCCTGCCCGTCCCAACATCTGCATCAGACTCCTCTGAATGGCTTCTTGCTCTTTGTGGCGACTTCACCGGCAACTCGTCTGAGCTAGACACCCTCAAGACGTAGTCCATCACTTCATCGGAGTCGCAGCTCTCGTTGTATATACCCACAGCGTCGTGTTTGACTCGCCTGCTCAAGCTATGGCGAGATACGTTACAGGTGAGCGGCGGGATTTCTGAGGCCGGCCTTCGTATCCTAGCGCTGCGGCGGACTTCGCTGCGGCGGACTTCGCTTTGCGGCGCTTTTTCGCTCTCACTCTGAGGAGGAGGAGTCTTCTGGTAGCATTTGTTTTTCTTCTTCTGATCAGTGACAGAAACTTCGATGATGTCGCTGTCATCGCTGGAGATGTCGACCGCAGATTCAGCTGTGTTGGCATAAACGGCACCGAGGTCGGATAGGAGGACGACGGGCCGGGTGTGATGTACAGGAATGTCCACCGAGCTGTCCGAGGAATCTTCCGAGTACGAGCTGTCAGGGCTGGGTGAACTCAGAGGCTGAGGTAGGTGGTAGCACGCTCGCTCTTCGTCGAGTGAGGACGCGGCGGGGGACAGGGGCTCCACCATGTGTGTCACGCCGTCCTGCATGAAAGAGCCGCACAGGAGCGGCTCCTTCGCAGAGGACACGAGGAAGATGACATCAGAGCCGCTGTCACTCTCCTCTCCGCCGCTGCTTTCAGGAACGGGGCCACCGCTCTGCTCGGGCCCATAGAAACCCCGATGCCACAGGCTGCCATGGACTCCGTCGTGGTACAGATCCAGCCCTGGACCAAGCGTCGAGTTCATGTAGCCCCCCAAAGACTCTGGGCCGTCCTCCATGTCCCTGCAGCGCACAGGCGCTCCTGGCTGCGTGGAGAGCGAGCCGTAGGAGGAGGAGGAGGCTCTGGATCTGTACGAGGAGGCGAGATCTGTGCTCACTGGGCGTCTGTGGTACCACTCGGGCTTCTTGGCCAGGTCCATGGCTTCAGCGTGGCTGCGGGTCAGTGGGTTGTAGCTCTTTGACAGGTCCATCGCCATGAGAGGAGGATCCTGGGAGGACACATCCATCACTGCAACACACAGACGAGCAAAACCCTGTGATCCAGTTAGCACAGCTTCCCAGTGATTAAAAAAAAACACCCCAAAAACACACAGACTGAAAACTGAAAACCGTCACTGGAAAACCAGAGCAACTGAAACTTTAAGAGCTGTTTTGTTAGTGGGTAACAAATAAGTTAACATTTAAAGCCACGTGTGCAACTTCAAGAATATTTATGGAACAGACAAAAACAATCAGTTCAGTGTTGGTAAACAATGGATGGTCATATGACCTGTTTGTTATTAATATGAGTTTACAGGTAAATGGTATAATAAAAAAAATGTATTAGAAAATAAGCATACAAACGCAGATCTGCATAGACCTTTATAGCATGAACACATTACGATAAATCAATGAAAATTTTTTATTTTTATTTTATTTCTGCAGTCAGTCTCCAGGATTATCAGTAACAGTGATGGGTCCACAGTGACACTGTAATCCATCATTCAATTACACTATCCTTCTTTTTGCCTTTGTACAGCTATGACTGATTACAGACTGACCTTGATGCATTTCTGTTTTGTATTTTTGAATCATTTCCCCCCAAAAGCCACGCAATCAATAAAGTTAGACACGAAGTATCATTTCTTTTTTTAAATTTGCATTTTGTCCTTTTTCTTTTTACCCGTGATAATCGTGACATGAAAACCAGCTCCTATCCAAGAAATATAAGACGATAAGAAGGATTTAGTTTGACAGTATCGTCCTTTCTAATCAAATTTCGATGTAGATGTAGCTTACTATTATTTTATTTATTTAGCCGGACAAGCTTCCCCGGAGCAGCTATAATCTACTTTTAAATAATACACAGGAAATAAATGTAAATATCACAATAATTTATATCTGATGACTAAGGATATGGCTTTAGTGACTGATGGATGAGAAAAAAAACCCAACTAATTAATCGATAAGTTATGTCAGCTTTTCCTCTAACAGGTAGGCCCGTTCACTCAGATGCCTCCTAAAACCTGCCTGTTACAGATGTTTTGCTGTTGTCAAACAGCTGGGGATCTTACCCCTGAGGTGTGGGCGGTTGGGGCGGACCTCCCCGATCCTGACACTGCGGACTTTAGGGTGACACCTTCCCCGGAGCAGCGCGAGTAGCGCGGTTAGCTAACGCAGCTCTCCAGGCCCATGGCCCGGACTGGATGTAAACAGCAGCGACGCCAGCCCCAGCTCATGCTAGCCGGACAGCAAGCCGACGTCGGCCCGCTACGCTGCTCCGAAACGCAGCCGATACTTGACGCGACGATGACCCGTGAACATTTCCGCGGAGGTGAAATCCACCAGGTAAACCCCGACCTGCTGCTACCATCGGTATTTTAAAGTTGTCATCATGGACGTCTCTTCCCTCCTTAGTCAAGCCACCGCGAAATAAAGCGGAAGAGAAGGTGGCGTCTTCAAAATAAGAGCTTCAGGAAACCGTCAACATCTATTTGTATTTCAACTTCGTGTCACCTTTGCAGTCACACCGAGCTCAGCACTTCTGTTTTGTTTGATTGAAAACTTTGTTTGTAATCGTGACTTCACCAAAATATCTGTCACTCATGTTTTTTTGATCATTTTCTTTTTAGTATACTTATACTGAAGACTTATTTCACACTTTACCAAACTACTATCCCATATCACCCAGAACATCCCCCCCAAAATCTACAAATGTGCAGCTCTATGGGCAATTGTTTCTGCCACTTTTGTGGTGAAGACTTTTGTGGAAAAAAAAAATGTGCCAGAAACAAAATTTCCTAAAGTATAGAATTTTGCATATTAATAATTTATTAACTGCATTCTTTTCAATAGTACTATGTAAAATTATGTTCATGGAAATCTAAAATAAACTCCTACGTCACACAAATGGGGCTTTTATTGTGAAATATTCACTTGGAAATCACCTTTAACTTTTTCAGGTATCTTCACTCACTCCTTCTAGCTTTCACATTCTGATTCTTATTTACTGCTGCGTCTTCACAAAATGTCAGAATAACTTAATAAAAAAACTGTTACATTTTTATCTATTTATTTTTGGTACAAATTATTGCTGTTTTTTATTTTAATTAGAAGCTAAATAACGAAACATGTAGCTCTATGATACGGAGGACCACAACTGCCAAAATAAAGGTAAATGTGTTGATAAAAACTTCTTATATACAGTGGTCCCTCCTATAACACAGGTCACCTTTCGTGGTCTGGTAATTTTTTTTGTGCAATTTTGCATGCTTTTTTCTTTCTTTCTTTTTTTTTACAGCGACTGTGTTCTGCGTCCTGATTGGCTGCAGACCATTGTCAATCAATCTCGTGCCTGTCTCCTGTCCAGTACAGAATGCGTTCAGCTTGTCAAATTTACATAAATCTTCGATGCTAGCAGTGTGACTCTGAAGTGCTGTACTGTATGTTTATAAGTTTTCTCCCCAACAAACACAACAATGTCGATGAAATGTTTTGCACCGTCATAGGCTCCTGCGGGTGCCTTTGGTTTCATTCTATGCTACTGGACTTATTTTTCTACGAAGGTTTGAACTTTAAGAGTGTTTAAACAAGAGAGAAAATTCTGAAAATGTTCGTGCCTGTTTGAGTCAAGTGTATAAAGTGTGTAGTGAGGGGTTTTACGGCCTTATAACATCCATAATAATTGTAAAAAATAAAGTTGGCTACTTTGTGGATTTCACCTATGGCGGGTTATTTTTAGAACATCACTCCCGAGATAGCCGAGGGACCACTGTGTAGGAGCCCAGTGCAATAATGAAAAGCATTTCACCTTTAGCACAATGGAACACAACATCGCTGGTTCAATGAGACAAATTCATTTAATAAAAATAATAGTTTTACAATAAAAACACTGCAGTGTTAAAGCCTGAATACAAATATAAATTACAGTGCAGCTGTATCAGCCAGAAAAGGAGTTTAATTTAAAATATTTTCCTAAAATGACAAACAACAAAACAAATATTTTACAGTTTTTTATATGGTAATATTCAGCAAATACAAACACATCACAGATTCAGTGTCAGAAAGGTTAAAGCAGTAAAAACATCTTTATCTCTATAAAAATCTGAAGTAAACTGTGGGGTGAAGTGGCATATAATGAGGAAATAAAACTGACAAGTCGTCACGGCGACGTCCGTCCCAGCGCCTGATGAGCCAGCCTCAGGTTTTCTCTCAACTCGTCTGCCTCTCGCTCCGCTTTTGCCCGAACGATGCTCAGCTCCGTGTACATGTCCTTGTACTTCTTTGTCGCGTTCCTCTTGTCCTGTCACACCAAAAAAACCTAAATCTGGTTTATTTAGCTGTTTCGTCCACTCGATTCGATCGACTCCAGGCACAGATCACCCTCAGTCCTAATTAACACACTCAAACCCTGCAAGTAAGTCACCTGTACACAGATCATGACCACAGCTAATGTTTGGAAGCCCCGCCCTGGTAGAAGCAACATCATCTGCTTATTAGTCTGATAGTATGAGCTGTTCAGGCTCAAGCACTTCTTCAGTTCTCAAAATCAAACACTGAGGTTTAAAAACAGATGAAACTCTGCAGCACGGACTGGTTAACTAGCAGATTACAATATTATTAGTAATATTTGTATTATTAGTGCAGCTGCTGTGAAACTCACCCTTTGAGCCGACTGCAGCTCGTCCTTCAGAGACGTGATCTCCTGCTTCAGACACTGGACCTCAGACTCCTTCACTCGCAGCGTGATCTGAAATGAAATGTGTTTTTAACCTTTGAGTCGGCTCACGAGCACATTTACATAGTTTACATATTGTACGTGTGAGCCAATCATGAAAAACCATCATTCTTTATGTGGAATCACCAGAGTGGGTGTAATTTCAGTTTTTACTGCAGTTTGTGTTGATGGAGCCAGAGGGTATCACATGCCGAAAGTTGACACCAGCTCCAGAGTAGCTTTGCATGACTCACAATTCAAAATAATCCTTATTTTTCTGATCCTGGGCCTTGGTGCAGCCTCAGGTTCATCCTCTCCCTGAGCTCCTCTTTCTTTTAAAGCCGCCCACCTTTATGCAAGCCTTCTTTTGATTGGCTGCCCCTCTATTTGGACAGCAAAATAGAGGGTGGGACTTCTTCTTACTCAGTCCTTTTTAATAACTTTGAATGCTGTAAATAAAGCCGTGGTGGCTTTGTTTGTGGTAGAACCTTAGAATCCCCTAAAATCCTCTCGATGACCATGCAGTAGCCGAACTCACCTCCATCTCGTACACGTCCATCCCCTGACTGAGCGGCAGAGCGTCCTGTTTGGCGAGCGTGCACAGTCTGGTGATCTCTGCTGCCAGGTGGCCGCTCAGCTCCTGAACAAGTAAAAGTGAAAAACAGGAGAAACGATCAAGCTGCTTCACCTCTGACCTCAAAAACACTTTTTTAAAAGTATTTGGAAACATGTTTAAACCCCCACAGCGACAGTCGAGCTCACACCTCTGGTCTCACTGGAGTCTGTGAATATCTTTCGCCTGTTTTTTGACTCCTGCAGCTTTTATTCACAGTGAACAACAGCTCAGCTTTTTAATGTGCGTGCAAAAGATTGTAAAGCCACAAACACTCAAACAATGAATGATTTCTGACATGATCCAAGTACAAAAGTCCATGAATCTACTTAGGAACAGTAAAAACACTGAATTATCCTGATTAGTGTTTCACCAAAGTGTAAACAAAGGCTGCATAAATGGACCTAAACAGAGAACAATCGTCATGTGGAGATTTTTACGATGGCGGCCGCAGACTTAGACGCTAAATCAGAAAGCTGCAGAGGAAAATGAGAGTGATCTGAACTGTCTTTAAATTTCAGGATGTCAGAAGAAGCCGTTAACGGCCTTCATTGTGCGTCTCACCTGGTTTCTGGTCCTCAGGTCCTGGTTTTCCTGCTGGCACTGGCACAGGGCCTTCCTCTCGGCATCCAGAGCCTGGACCAGATGTCCGTTCTCCAGACACTTCAGAGAAAACTGCTGTGATAAAACCTCGAGCTCCCGCTGGCAGGAGGCCAGCTCCTCACTGCAAAGACACACACTGAGAGTCACAACCTATCCGTATTTTCTCTGTTCAGAGCCTGCTGTGATTTACATGTTCTATGTTATGTACGAGCACCTCCTACCTGCCTTCACAGAGGAGGGCAGGTAGGATTTTTTCGGGCTCTGATTGTTGAAAAAAAATATCATGGGATTTAAAACATTTGCCAGCCAGTTCAGTTCAGGCTCTGCACCGGCACCGTGTTGGTGGGGAAAAGGTTTCCTGTGGATTCTGGCACAGAGCTGTGAGCTGCAGGTGCTTTTGTTCTCCCTGTAAAAAACATCTTTGACCACCAGAATCAAAAGTCTGCTCTTTGTCCTGACGCCGGCCTGTGGTGATGATTTTTCCAGAATGACATTTTGGTTTAACTCCAGTGTTTCCCTCCTGTCTTGTAAAACCTGCTGGGATGCTCACGTACCTGTGCTGCCTGTGGACTTCCTCCAGGTTTGAGAGCCCATTGCTGTTCTCGAACTCACATCTCCTCTGCACCTCCCTTTGCAGCTCCAGGCGGTGAGCGTTTTTGATGGCTTCGATCGCTGAGAGGAAGAGGAGGAAGTCTGAATATTTGAAACTGAATCGATTTTGGGCAACACCTCATCTCTTACTGGGCGCTTTCCCTCACCTGTTGCAGTAGCAGCACTCTCCTCCTCTAATAGTCTGTCCCTGTCCACCAGGAGGCGCTCCACTTCCTGTTTGTGTCGACGCTGCAGCCCCTCAACCACCTTCAGGTGAGATTCCTCCATGCAGGCGAGTCCACGCTCGCAGGTGACCTGCAGGCACAGCGGACGCTCACACAGGTCACACACAAAGCTCGTGATAGGAAGTCAAACAAAAGTGGATGAAAGCGGCACCTACCTTCAGCTTCTCCGTCTCTTTCTCGTGCTGTAGCTGCACCAAAGTCATTTTGTCCTCGGAGACCGTCAGCTGCTCCTCCAGCTCCTCCACCTTTCTTCTCAGAGCTGAAATCAGCTCCACGTTTCCATCTGGTTCATCGCTCTCCTCTAAGCTTTCATCTGAGACCTTCTGTGGGATTTCCATCTCATCTATCAATTCCTCCTCCTCTTCTTCACTCTCCTCTGCGCCCTGAAGCTCCGCGTCCTGGAGGTAAATCTCATCAGTCTGGCAGCCTGCGTTCATCTTCGATGTGCGTCGTTGTTCAAGGTTTGACAGTTTTGCTTTGAGGTCCTCGTTCTCCTCCCGGAGTTTGGCGCATTTTGAGCAGTTGGCGTATTTAGCCCAAAGCCTGCACAATCGATGGCGGTAAAGTGCTTCGGTTGCCGCCGAGTAAATGAACGACGCTATCCAAGGATGATCTGAAGAGTGAAACTCATACAGTCTGTCTGCTGTCGGCTGGAGTTCCTTGTGCACGGCGGCGGCGCTGAGGGAGGCGGCGAGCTGGTCCAGCATAGACATTTTAATCTGTGTGACGGCTTTGAAACGCTCAAAGTCACTCAAGTCACTCATGCCGCTCTCCTCCTCCGTCTTTGTGGTTTCCAATGCTATATCGTTAGCCTCGCCCTCGCGTCTGCCCTCTCTGCCTTCCTGCGCCGCCTCCTCGGTCTGAAGCAGACGGTGGCCTATGAGCAGCATTCGTGTCTCCAGCACCATCTGTTCTGCCGCCTCGCCGACCCGCACATCTGCGGGCTCGATCAGCTTGGACGGATCCTCCTTCAGTTTCTTCAGCAGCAAACTCCAAAAAGCCTCTTCCCACTCCAGCTGGCTCACCACAGCAGGACTCCTCTCCCCCTCCTCCACCTTCGCCTCACCTCCTTCCAACGTATCGATCGCCTCTAAAAGTCTCCCCAAAGCGCTCAGCCTTGCGACCATCCCCTCGATCACCTTCTGGGTCTTTTCCTCGGCAGAAACACTTTTGTCTCCTTTCAGCCTCTCCTTCTCTAACTCCTCATTCAGCCTCCTGATGTCAGCCTCCGCCTCCGCCGCTCGTTGGCAGGAAAGTTTCTCCGCTTCCTGCAGCTCCCTGCAGTTCAGCTCTGATTGGTCGAGCTGTCTCTCCAGCTCTGTCAGCTTGGCCTCGGTCGCTTCGAAACACCGCAGCAGGTATCCCTCCGGTTTCTCGTCCCTCTTCTTGTTTTCATCCTCTCCTACCGGGTCGCTCAGCTGCAGCAGGACCTCCGTCTCCCTCAGGGTCTCCTCCAGGGAGCTGATCAGCGTCTGGGCCTCCTGGAGCTCCTGGTTCTTCAAGTTCAGCTCCATCGCCAGATCTTCCACCCTGGTCTTCCCCTGCTGCTCCACCTCAGGGAGGTCACGGGGCTCTGAGTACCTGCTGCTGAGCTCCGCCTTCAGCCTTTCGATCTCGCGGTCTGCCTCCGTCAGCTGGTTCAGCATCTCCTGGTTGCGCTGGTTCAGAGCCTCGTTCTGGCTCGTGAGCAGCTCCACCTCCAGGGAAAGCTTCTCCAGGGTCACCTGATCAGGAGTCACCTGCTTCAGCTGGGACTCGTCTCCCTCTGCGGACTCATGGGCCCACGAGCCGAACTTAACCACCTGTGTCTCTGAGACAGGAAACAGCTGACGGGCGTCTGCGTGCAGCTGGTCCTGGAGGTCGGCTGTCCTGTCATCGAAGCTCATTCCCTCACTCTGAGAGTGTTGGCTGTCTGATGCAGGTGACAGTAAAGGTGAGGCCGCTGTCTCAGATAATAAATCCTCCAGTTCTTGCAGCTCGCCCCCTGTATCGCAGAGCCAGATGCTGGGCAGCTGTGGTGTTGGTGAAGGTGTTTCCTGGCCGAGCTGCTCCTTCATGTTCTGTCTCATGACGTTCTGCTGCTGCAGGAGCTCTCTGTACGCCTCCTTTAGGCTCTTCGTCGGGTCTTTGAGTGGCTTTTCTTTCATATCTGATGGGTAAAAATCAGCTTCAGGACTGACGGGAGAATCCAGCTGAAAAAAATAAAAGGTCATAAAACTACAGAAACCCGACTGAAACAATCAAAGTCAGTCAAACACACCAAAGAGTGTCTGAGATAAAAGCTGCTTTCTCACACCTGCTGATGTTGAAATCTTTCTGCGCTGAGCTGAGCTTCCAGTTCCTGTCGTCGATGCTCCGACTCCTCCAACTGAACCTTCAGATCTTCCACCTCCAATAACACAAAGTACACAAAGAGTTAATCTACACAGCCTCACACACCCTCCATCAGGTGAGCCTTACTTTTCATTTTATACCTGTATCGAAAAGAAACAGACAAACTGATCAACTGTGTCAATTAAAGATATACTTGCAATAATATCTGCATAATTACCTGTTTTTATGGTTTAACTTACACATCAACAGACTCTGAGACAACTTATCATTTATTTCTGGTCATGCTTCTTTAAAACTGAAAGTCCACTCACCGCCTTCCTGTAGCTCTGCAGCACCTTCTCCATCTCCTCTGCATCTCTCCCGTCAGAAAACAGCGGGACCGTCCTCTCCAGTCTGAACATTGTCTTCTCCACCTGCTTCCAGCACTCCTCCATCTCCTCCTCCATTCTCTGCTGCGATTTCGGACTCAGCGCTCGGACGCTGCCGTCCTTTTCTAGCAGAGAGAAGCCCAGCATCTTCTCATACCTCCTCCTCCTCTCCTCGCGCCGCTTCCTTCGCTCCAGGTCACCCAGCTCCAGCGAGCAGGGGGATTTCTGTAGATCGGCGTCCACCGCCGGCTCGCTCTCAGACTTGAATTCAGCCCAGTCGAAGGTTTTGTAGCGGCCTTCGCGTCGTCTTTCCGTCACGCTGCTGGCTTTGGGGTGAGGCTCGCTCTCCGAGGAGACGTCGGCCGAGGGAGAGTCCTGAGTCACGTCTGGTTTGGGGAGGACCTCAGGTGGGCTGCAGGGAATGTGCTGGCCAGGTAAACTGAGAACAGGATGATTTAAAATTTAAAAAGAATAATCAATCATTTTTATTATCATTTAAGTGCTTTTAGTACGTCAACGTTTTATTTTAGCTTCACCTTATCTTTCATCTACTTTTATCTCATCTTTAAATCACCTGTAAACACTTTAAACTGCACAACCTGCACAAAACCTGTTTGATTTGATTTGATCACCTGGCCACATCAGGGGCGTTGGCCGGATGGACGTTCTTCATCAGCGCCTGGATCCAGTTCTTTCGTATCCCCGCGGTCATCGCCGAAAGCGTGAAGACGCCCTTCGGAGTCTGCGACATAAAAACATGTGACTAACCTCCATCTTTAGAGCAGAACATGAAGTGATGACATGCAGAAGCGAAGACTTACGTGGATCTGAAAGCCGTAGTTTCTTTGCACCTGGTACTCAGACACATTGTAACACTTCATTAGGTTGATCTCTCCTTCCAGATCTGAGGCCTGTGAGGAGACGAAAGAAAACGTGGTGAAGATCTGGAAATGCACAAAAACTGTTTATATTCTACTTTATGAAGCCGGGTTTAAAGTACCTCCTCGGCCGTCGAGTCCTTGTAGTATCTCAGACTGTCAGTCGACAACACAAACCAATATTTCTTCCACTAGAGGGAAGCAAAGCACATTTCACACAGGCTGGTAAGATCCTTTAAATCATCACCACAACCTGAAACAGCCAGATTTGGATTACTTTAAAATGTTTACCTGGTCATTTTCATCCAGTTTGACCATCCAGCCTTTCTTGAAGTTTAACAAGTCTGGCTGTACAGAAGATAAAAAATACAAAGTTTGAATAAAACACACAGAAAAGAGAAGAACTGAGACTGTTTGTTGCTTCCATCATTTTTGACCAGTAGTTTACTTATGTGATGAATTTTAATACTAGACAAAGACAAACCGAGTAAATACAAAATGCAGTTTTTAAACGATTTGAAAAGCTGACTTCACACTCGGCCACACTGTCAGACCGGCTAGATCAAGAAATCACTTAAATAAACCTGTCTGACAAAAAGCAGCACATTAAGCTGCGATCTCTAGAAACAAAGTCACTGACATCTAGGGATACAAAGCCATGTCTGGGACTCCAGTGAACCACGGTGAGAGACAAAACTTGGAACAGCGGTGAACGTTCCCAGGATTGGCCGGCCTATCAAAATTATTCCAAGAGACAAAAGCATCCAGAACAACATTTAAAGGACTGCAGGTCTCACGTGGCTCAGTTAAGGTCAGAGTTCATTATTCAACATTCAGAAAGAAACTGGGCAGAAATAGCATCCATGGGAGAGTTGAAAGGAGGAAACCACTGCTGACCAAAAAGAAACAAAGGTTTGTTTTTCTTTTGCCCAAAAACGTCTGGACGGCCCCCAAGACTTTTGGGAAAAATTCTGTGGACTAACGAGTTGAGTTGACTGCCGTTACGTCTGGCGTAAAGCTAACACAACATTCAGCACCAACAGCCAAACATGGTGGTGGTAGTGTGATGGCCGTGCAACCAAATCACAAACACTTGGTTGCACGGCTTGCCAAAAGTGGCACATTTGGGTGGCAGTTACTTCTACAGACAGGCCCAGGTAGGTTTAGATCGATTTTTAGTACTGTAGTATTTCCATTTGCAAAACTGAGGGCTGGGTAGGAGGGGGGAGCTCCACACCATCTCATGTTTGAATCAGATATCAGTCTGAGCCTGACTGATCTGTAGGACTGTGTTTATTATGCCACAGGTCAGCAGAGTAGAGTTTCAGCAGTTGGAGGCATGTCACACCTGCTCCACCGACAGCTTCTCTCTGTGTGTTTGCAAACGTTTTTGGTCAAAGCGAGTTTAAACGTGCCTGAAAAGGTCAGAACAGACGACGCTTCCCCTGATGTTTCCTTACAGGTAAGAGGAGGGTCTCTACCTCAGCTTTCTGCTGGGATCAGATCAATAATCAGTATCAGGTATGAGTAAAAAGTTGTGCTTAGAGTCACTTCTGGAAACTTCGAGGCTTTAATACTGCCCTCGGATCAGTGGCTCACCGTCATGGCCGTGTCTGATGTCCTGTGGTCCAGAGACCTGGTTCTTCTCTGGGGAGGGGGGGCAACGAGAGAGGACGAATCTCCACACGACTGAAGTTTCTACAGAAGGAAAAAAAAGAAGCCCAAATTAAACTTATAAGAACTTCCCTCACAGGAAGGCTTTCACTGATGAGAAGACGTGACGCGTTTCCTCAATCAGGACGGAGGCTGTTTGCATGTGCTGCCTGCATTCCACCAACCAGAGTAACCGATAGTCTGGACGCTTGGCACAGACGTCAGCTGTGAGGATTAGGCCCGCCGCGGAGCACCACGGGGAGCCCGGCGGGCTTTTCTCCACTGCCTGTTAAACTCTCACTCGCTGAAGCGGGTCTGACCGTGGAATGCATGAAAAAGGTTTTAGAGGATAAATAATCCCCGGGACTCTGCAGCTTTTGTCTTACTTTTCAAAATGATGCTCCAAAACTCAGAGTGAGATTGCCGCACGCCTGTTATGATCAGATTTCATGCCGGCTCTAACAGCACGTATCAGACTCTGGATTACACGCATTAAGTGAAACAAGGGTCCCCTTTTTTTGTTTACTTGAGCCTCCGCTGTTCAAAAGATTCATTCTTCTTCCTTATATAACCACTTTAAAGGGGAAAAATGTCCAGTTTAATCACAACAAAACATTCTTTGTGTTTTTTTTCCTGGCATTTATATTGAAAAGTATCCAAAGCCGCGACGCACGGAGGAGCGCGGCGCTCTGACTGCAGACAGAGCCGCTCCTCTGTTCCCTGAAGGCCTCCCAAAACCGAGGGGGAGGAAGTGAGGAAGAAGAAGAAGAGGCTGACTCGAGAATCTCCAGACAGGCTCTTTTGACCTTCTCATGACTAGAAAAACAAACGCACCCAAAGACACATAAATGAACGCGTGGGCCTAAATATTCTGCTGCTGCTGTATTTAAAAAGTAAATCCTCTGGAAAAGGAGAGTGTGTTTAATCAAAGATTAACCGCGGCCACTGAGACGACCATCTGTGATTTAACAATGTTTCTGCAGCAGCTCCGGCTGCTGAAAACAAGGATTTACTGTGAAAGGAGCGAACAAACTAAAATAAAGAGCTGAAGGAAGCAGACTAATGTAATGCACTCACGCTGTTTACTCACTGTACACGACCAATTTAAAAAAGATCACCAGCTAATCCAACGTGTACATCTTTGAGCTGCAAGAGGAAGTCGGAGTACCTGGAGAGAGCCCAAACAGGCCTCGGGGGAACACGCAAACTTCACACAGAAGTTCTCAAACTTGAGTGTCCATGCCACCTCCCCACCGGCCCAGCGGGGTGACAAACAAACCCATCAGTCTTTTACAGCTGAGGGGAAAAGAAACTTGCCTGGAGACGGCAGTGTGAGATCTGACTGTCCGTTATAAAATCCATTCATCCGTTTTTTTTTTTACTGGTTCAGAGACACCTGTCCCAGGTGGGGTAGACCTCAGTCGGTTGGGGGTGGGGTGGCAGTGAACCCGCTTAGAAATGTGAAGCCATGTGTGACCATTTTGGATGCGAGGATGGAGAGGAAAGTTGTCAGCTAAACTTTATGTGTACAATGCACAAACACAGACTTCTTGCACAGTCAGCACACAAAGCGAGCCATGTTATGAGTCATAAATAAATTTAGAGGCACCAACAACACAATGACAGTTGACTTGAATTAGCAGACACCAGTGAGCTCCAGTGCCGGTGTAACTCGCTGGGTAAAGCAGGGATCTCATGTGCCGTAAGGCTAATGCCTCAGGTGGACATGAGAGGAGGGCCAGCTTTTGGCTGAAGGTTGCTGCTCGGTCCTTGGTCCCTCTGTGAAACAGCGAGTTAATCTCATGTGTGCTGCACAACACGCTCCCCACAGGCCTCTCCTGCTTCGTTTAATGGACTCTCCTTTAAATCTGCTTTTCTGGCTCATCAGGAGGAATCTGAACTACTAAACCCTCCTTTCAGAAACAGAAAATCCTGAAAACATTTCTGGATATTTACTACAGTGAGCCCAGTTTAACAGGTGATCTTGCTTTAAGTATCATCCGTGGGAATGTTTGTGTTTTGCCGTCACACAGACTCCTGCTGGGGTTTGCTCACCTCCTTAATCACCGGGGTCTAGCCCTGACACACTGACTAGCATTCACAAACAGATGTGCGCTTGGAAACCGGGAGGCGCTCATTCCTCCGAGTTTATCGGTAAATACATGACATCATGTGTTTCTTCAGCCCGTCAGCAGCACTTCAAGAGAATCGCGAAGAATCCCCGAGCGCCTCGGGTCCTCACATTTAATTGGTTTATTCCGAATCCCTGGAAAATAAAGAGGAACGGCGTCTGAACTGCTTCAGGGCATCAAAACCAGTTCTGCTCGCAGTGAATCACCAGCCTCCCTCCCACCTGCCGACACATGTGCTCGCTCATGTGAAGAAAGTCATGCCCGGACACGGCCCGAACGGCTCGTCCACGCGTTTCACGCCACGCTCTCATCACCGGCTTAGACCGAATGAGCGCTCTGAAGACCTGAACGGGTCCTCGGGTTGTTTACACCCACACTGACAGACTGAAGCAAACAGCCTCAGACTGTAATTTGGGAGTTTTCCTAACTCTCCGTCTAACTCTGGGCAGCGTTTGATCAGGTCGGACCTTCGGCCTCAGAGTGACGTCTTTCATGGATAACACCTGGCTGCTGCCTGAGTCATGTTCAAACCAGTCCAACCTCGCGGCCCGGCCCGGTGCAGCCTGAGCACAGCTGGATACGACGGCTGGTCTGAATCACGGCAAACCCACGCTAGGATTAATCATTACCTGTTCACGGTTAGCCAACGACCGCAGGCAGGAAGCGGGTTTTTAATTGTTGGATGCCGGCGTTGAAGGACTTAAAATTTTATTTTCTCAATCACGTTTTTATTATAAGCTCTGCGCTCCTGCACAGCCTCACCACAATAAACGATTTCACTGAGAATTTTTCTCATCTTGTTGTTTATCGTTTGCTCTGGGCTCTTTTCTCACCGGGTTAAAAATAGGCCTCTTTTGTAATAATGTGAAACCAACCTCCCAGTTACACATTACATAACAACACTGTCTCTGTGTTTGTTCTTGTCTTTAGTTTTCTAATTTTTGGATGTTTCCGTGTGTCTGTGCCGTCACCAGTTCACAGCGCTCTCTGTCTGTATACTGAATATTACAGTGGCCAGCGGTCAGTACGGCTGCCCGCTCATGGCAAAAACATCATTTATTTACCAAAATTATTAAAGAACACCATCTTTTTTGTTTTTAAAGGGGCATTCCTTTAACTTTAAACATGATTCAAATGAAAAACATTCGTTTGAATTGTTAAAAAGAAAATGTGGGTTATTAAGCAGAGACCAGAGCCCAGCAGTGTTTTACAGATGAGCTGAATATGAAGCCTTCTCACACCTCACAGGAAGAAGATTGTGGGTTTGAATCCAGTGGCTGGTTGGCTATGTGGTTTTTTTGTGTCCACACAGGACTATGAGTGTTTCACTCTCTTACTCCTGTGATACTGACGACCTGTTCAGGTCTTCCTTCTCCGATAATAACTGGATAGACCAGGTTCTAAATATCGTCGCCCAGTTTGACAACAAAGAAAGAAAACCTTACTCAGATATTTTAACTGAATCTTTCTCTTTGTCTCCCAAAGCCAGCCAAGTTTCGCAGGAAGGCCACGAGATAAATACGTCCCATTGTCTATTAAGAAACTTGACGGTTAAACTAGTTTTAAAGAATGAGCTGTGTTTGTAAACCAGGGTTGTTATGATGCTAGATTTTCAATATCAGGAAAACCCTTGAAGTGTGATGCCATTTTCACTTCCACGGGTGAAAAGCATGGTATAAAATTAAGAGACAAATGTATTACAAACATATTAAATAACATCAATGATGACACTATCTTTAAACTGTAAACCAAACACCCCACAGGCACAGTCAGCACGGTGGTGGGGGGATGACGATTTGGGCATCTTGCAGCCTCTGAGTTGATGATGAGCTTCTCTTTATTATCAGTCAGATGTGACTCAGCAGCAAATCTACAGCAGACTGGCTGAAAAGGAAAAGAACGGAGGAGCTGCAGTGTCCCGGTCAAAGTCCAGACCTCACTCTGACTGAAATGTTGTGGTGGGAAGAAGAAGAAAATGCCTCCACAGCGATGTTAAAGACTGTTATTTGAAGTTAGACCTGCTAAAGGTGACTGTACAAGTACTGGGATGTACTTTGTTTGTCTCAGGACTTGAGTTTTTTCCAGAGTCCTGGGAAAACTTTCTTTTTCTCATGGCTGCATAATATTGAGTACTGTTTCATAAATGCATGAACATGCAGAAACCTGCAGAAACTGAACGACACGCCCCATTAATCACTGACTTTAAAGAAGGCTTCTCACAGCAAACCTGAAACATGCTGGAAGGATTTCACTCTCCAATAAAAATATTTTCTATTAGAATTTAGAGGCTATTTGAAAAAACTTTATGAAACTCAGCACGCTTGAAGATGAAGATGAAGATGGGGTAAAAGAAGCTGGACGTCGCAGATTTTTGGGCTCACAGTTTCAGACACTCGCACTGACCACTCATTTAAAGAGAAAGGAAAACAGATGCAGGTTCTGTGTCACAGAAGCAGTTTTTACATCTCACCTCTCGTTTGTTGGTACGAGTCTCGCTCCTGCCCGTCCTCAACATGGATGCTCCCTTTTCCTGCTCTTTCCTGGTGGCCTCCGATCTGTTTTTGCTGGAAAACAGGAAGAGCTGATTAGATTCTCCTTCCACTCAGGTTCAAGGACCTTAACGGGATCCTATACTAGTCTGTGGATGCTCTCCTGCTCACATTCATCCTCCGGGATTTCAAAAGGTCAAAAATGGCATTTTTCTATTAAATCGAGGCAAAAGTCACCAAACGGAAGAACTATAAACCCAGACCTGTGGTATTCATATAGATAAGGACACATGAGGCTGTGTCACCTTTAAAGTAAACCTGGATGAACCTGAAATGAACTGAGTGTTTCTTCTTGTCATGTCCAGCACACTGTGGGGGCTTTTTATAAGAGGCCGGTTTCTTTAACTCCTTTCTGAATGTGAGGATTTGGTGGGTTCAGACACTTCCGTGCCCTCAAACTGAGGTTCGTTCCCTGACTGGCAGGCAGACTGTCAGTGTTGAGGTCCTGAGAAACAATGCCGAGGATATCTAATTACACCAGCGTTTTGGAATTTCTGACCTTATTTGGGGGGGAGGGATAAGGATTTTGTGTTTTCGTTTCCCAAAAAGGCAACAAGAGCGAAGAGCTGACATGATTTCTCCTCACGTGACCCGTTCGCATGCTGCTGGGGCACAAACTGGGAGGGTTTCTCTTGGCTAAATATAAAAATGCAGCAGTCAGATCTCTAATGGAGGGGTAGAGCGTGAGGCTTTGATCTGCCGTTTAGCGGTGTGTGATGCCTGTTCGGCTTTATGCTGGGGGAGGCATTGGATGTCCTTTGTGCTAATTGCTTGCACATTTCTCTGCCAGTGCACTTTAAATGGCTCTGATGAGTTACCCACAGATTACACACAAACATAAATAAGAAAAGAAAAAGCTGCTTGCTCCAAAACACGAAGATTTATGTAATCATAAGATGTTTAAAATGAGCAGGAAGCAGCTTCGCTTCTAACCTCGCGTCCTGCCTTCGGTTCTTGTTGTTTGCTGATGTTTGGATGTTGTTGGGTTCAGTCAGCCGGTTGTTTCTGCCGGTGTCGGAGCTTTCAGAGGCCGCCAAGTCTGAAGAACCGACCGAGCCGCCGAAGCCGGCTGAGGTCAGAGAGCCCCTGGGGTCCAGGCACAGGTAGGAGGAGGCGTTGCCTGGAGATAAAACCAACACAAAAAAGTTTCAGACTGTTAGATCATCAGAGAGCAGGAACATCAAACCACAGCTTGGTTTAAGTCCACGAAATTAGGCGTCCCTTTGCCATAAAACCTCAGCCAAGCTTTATTCACAAACCACAAATCATTTCACTCATCCCAACCTTCTCCCGCCGGCTTTTAAGGAAACACCAACACATCAGTGTTTTACCTCATTCAGCACCATTTAAAATAACAAAAATCACAGCTTTTTACCACTCTGATAAAAAGAACAATGTCAAGCTGATGCTTTATATTCAGACTTTTATCAGCTTGTCATCACTGCATCAGTTCAACAGTGCGATAAGCCATAAATCACAGGGTGAAAGGAAAATCACTGCCCCTTAAAATCAGCAGATTTTCACTCTGCAGTAACTGTGTAGTGTACCTTCACACTACACAAACAGTCTGAGTTACAGGCCCTCAAATACACAAATCTGTCACTTTCTTCTCTTCAACTTTTTCAGCTGCTTTCGACTTCCTACAGTTTCTGCTACACATTCAACCCACTTCCACCCCGGCTCCACCTTTTCTTGCAGTTTCTGTAATAATTTGTGTCACATAGGCAGCTCTGCATATGGAAATAACCTTCCTTTGGCTGCGTCTGAATGAAATTATTTCTTTCTTTTTTTCGCGACGAGCAAATGAATTAAGCAGAAAGTTAAATCCGATCATTCTGTGTCTATTTTTAATGACTTTAAAGCAGCTTCTCTTGGGAAAAACACGCAGAAAAAGTCATGCAGATGGTTCAGGTGTTTTCGCTTCCTCCCCATTGTGGAGAGGATAATCCCACATTTAGAGTTAATGCTGTAAAGTTGCTATGGTAGCATCAACAGAGAAGTACTCTGTTTACTGTATGACAGCCTATTAATCATTTTGTTTTGGCTGCTACGATACAAAGAGACCGTTAACACTGACAACACTGTGAAAGCGCAAAAATAAAAGCAAAGCCCGACTAAAGAAGCAGAAAAGACAGATTTCAAAGATTTCCCGTCGAGTTTAAGTCAGTAAATTTTCTCTAATGTGCAGGTCTTAATTTAAGTATTCAACTTAGGAAGCTTTGTGGGGATATATGTTACTCATGCAGTGTTGGAAGGGTTATCAGGCCCTTTGTAAAGATCCATAATTCGACAGTGAGAAAGAGTCACGGGTGGAAAATATTCAAGACACTTTGCAGTTTTTCCCAGGAGTGGACGTCCCAGCAAATTCACCCCAAGGTCAGGTAATACTCAGGGAAACTGTAAAAGACCCAAGAGCTCCATCTCAGACTCTGCAGGCCTCTGTCAGCATGTTAAAGGTTAAAGTTCATAACAGTCCAACTAGAAAACGACTGAACAGGTGCGGCGTGTTTGGAAGTGTTGCCAGGAGAAAACCGCGGCAGCATGGTTTAGTTGGCAAAGCTGCATCGACTTCTAGAACAACGTGCCGTGGACAAGCGAGGCCAATGTGGAGATGTTTGGCCACGGGACCTGGGCCCCTTGCAGTCACTGACTCAATCACGAACTCCTGTGTAAACCAAAGTATTCTAAAGTCAAGCGTGAGGCGTTCTGTATGGCAGCTAAAGCTTGGAGCAAATGAAACAGGACAATGATCCTCAGCACAGCAGCAAATCTCCAACCTGACTGAAGAGCTGTGCATAAATTAAGGACTGCAAACTTCCATAAACTGAAGCCACACTGCAAACAAGACTGGACCAAAGTTCACGTTTTCTGCCGATACTGATAAAGTCGTACAGAAAACGATTGTTTTGTTGCTGGTAAAGGTGGTTCTACAGGCCGCCAAAAAACCAGGCGCACCTTTTTCACAGGACTGCACATTCACCAAACGTTTAAACATTTTATTAAAGACAAAAGAAAATCCACTCTGTAAAAAACTAAAAAAAAACTTTGACATGTCAACAATATGAAACAACAAGTCTGAACTCGGGTTTATCGGATTTCTGTTTGCCTAGTCTGGAAACAAAGAAAGCATCAGCATGTACTGATTAGTGTACTTCTTGAACATTTATTGACAGGCAAAACAATCGAGCCACAAGCCGTCATCATCATAACTGATATCTGTTCAGTGCAAAGGTAGAAGACTCCCTTTTAAGCTGATTTAAGAATAAGTGGATCCATTGTGATTTTACGGTTGCCGCTAACCCTTATTTGTAGCAATAAGTCTGCCGACTATTTATTTAATTATTCCCTGAACCTGCACAACTAACGGTCAAGTTTTACGATCTTTTATTTTTGTCTAAAAATGGTTGAGAGCATCTGTAGAGCCATTTAAAAAGTATTTGTTTCTGAAAACGCAGAGCTTTTAAACTGGAAGGTCAAAGAATCAACTGACTGAAATCTCAGCTGATGTGTTTGTTTCAGTAAACATTAGAAATCTCCAAATGTTGAAAACATAATGAAATGGGATAAATGTGCAAAAGAAATTAAAAAACTGGATGAGTTCCCCAGAGGAGAGCCTGTTAAGCAGGGGAATCCTGACAGAGGGAGCTTTGTGTTTAGCTTCCATCTCTCTAATGAAGCAGCCTGTAGTCAGAGTCAGCAGGAGTTAATCCAGACCTTCATTATGGGACCTTTCCAGACTATGCAACAAGCCTGATGCCAGATGGGCACTCGTGTCCATTTTGTCGCAGCCTGAAGCTCCAGCAGGGAAAAATACCTGCCCTGTGCCGAACATCAAGCCCATTAGGACTTGTTTAAGAGGCCTTGGAGGGCTCATGTCTGCCGTTTGGCTTTTATGATGCCTGAAGGTCAGAGGCTCAGGATTTCCTGCACATCTCTCCAAGTAACTCCACTTCCTGTTAAAACAGAAACTCATCCAGCCCGTTCCCCCGACTGCCCGCGAGTGAGCGCTCAGCCGGCACGCCTGGTTAGAGGAGGGTTAAACGAAACGGACAAATAAAAATCTGCGAGTGTGCGAACATCTGCAGGACGTTAGGATGGTGTGAGAGGACAGGAAACGGCTGTGATTGGCTGATAGACATGAAAGCCTGTGTGTGTGTTTGTATGGTTTCCTCCGCTGCACCTGCAGGGGTCTGCTCAGGGCCCAGAGGCTCGGTGTCCGTGACAGTCCAGATGGGAGTCACATCTGGCCCCCCGTCCCGCTGGTCTTCCTGCCACTGGCCGGGCTCTGGGCGGTCCCTCGCCGAGGATGGAAAACTCGGATCGGTTGCTACCATTTTTGCTGGACTGGGCTCCTGAAGTTTGTTAGAGAGACAAAGAAAATTCACACTTTTAACATTAGATTAATACAGGTACAATAATGTGGCTGTAAATTAACAGTTCATCCATGTTTGAAAACAGATTCTGTACAATAACACACACTTTAAACGTTCTCATATGCTTCATTCTGCTCTAAATACAAATTTTTTAGACACTGTTTTCTACTCTTGTCACTGTGTCTCTGTGATGTCATGGAGGGGGGATATGCCTAATTTCTGACCACAGATCCACGAACCACCTGCTGTTTAGGAGGGGCAGCCAATCGGAGGAAAGCTGGCTTAAAGGGGGAGGAGCTAAAACACATTATTTCAGAGTATTTTCAAACAGAGGATGAACTGAGGGGCTGCACTAAGGCTAAGAGTCAGATAAATAAGGATTATTTTGATCTGTGAATCATGCAAAGCTGGTTTACTGTTACATATTTTAGAAAGTCACCATGAACTCCTCTGATTTCACTCAGAGTTCTCTAAACTCTTTTTTTCTGTTTTCATTTGGAAATTAAGTTGAAACTTTCAAAGGCATCAGAAAGTTTCTTCCTTGGTGTTTCTTTCAGGTTTTCACTGAGGAAGTATCGTCTAAACGTCTCCTGACAGGTGATTATTTACTGGCACATTTGTGGTTTTCATCTTAATAAGACCAGTCTTGATTCTTTGGTATAAACTTGTCTGAAATAAGCCTCATAATCAGCATGCGTGAACACAAAAACTGGACACTTTAACACATGAGCACAATACCTGGTTGGCCACAGGCTCAACTTTGCGTTTCTTCTTCTGATTCTGTTTGTGAGTTCGCAGATAAACTGCCAGCTGCTCACTCCACCTGGAGACAAAACATGACACAATGCCATCAGGACGCCTCTAAATGTAATTCTTTTCAAAATAAAAGTCTCCAAGTAGGTATAGAAAGCTACCAGGATGACAAGAGGTATGTGAGAGTTTCTAAATGTGAAGCCCTATTTAGATAGAGCAGGGTTGTCACGCTCATTTGATCTTGAGGAATGAAACTGAGCTTTCTCTCATTGTAATAAAGTTTAACTACACATTTCATCTTAATATAATAATAAGCAGAGTAATTTCAAAAATGTATTTCAGTTTTTGTACATGATAAAAAATCCTTTTGCAGTAAATGAAAGAAATATGTCAGCATGTCTCTTGACTTAAATTGTCAAAAAAAACAAACCTACTGATAAAAATGGAAAAAACAGGAACTTATTAAATGTATGAAAAAGCTGTTAAATGTCCGGGTGGCCTTCCATAGCCATCCAGTGGGCCAGACTGTAGATTTTACTGGGCTGATTTTGGTCCCTGAGTCTTATGTTTGACATAAAACAAGACCTGAGTTAGACGAAATTATCAAAATGCACTTATATGTCCAGTTTTCAAAACAAAAGACTGTAGTTAGATACAGGAAGCAATGAAGATGCTTCAAGGCTGTCAGAGTTTCAGAATAAAGGCCCTTAGTTAGTCATAGTAAATTACCGCTGGCCTTTAACATGCCAACTTTTCAAAATAAAGGCTTTTTTTTCAACTTATGTTTTCAAGAAAGCTTCTCCCTTTTTGCTCATTTGTGCCCACACATGTCAGCAATCTCTTTTTTTAACGCTACTCTGAGGTTTTTATACCGACCCATTAATGATGTCTTTATTGTCACCACGGATGAATACTTCCTGCTCTGGGGTGACGATGCAGAGGGCGTTCTTCTGGCCCGTCCTGGGCTCTGCATCGAAGATGTCTGCGCACACGTTCACGTTCACCGTCCCCTGTGGCAAAGTGCTGGGCTGCAGGAGAATCGGAACATCCAAATTATTCCTCCAGGGGTCAAAGAGCGAGTTAAGACGTCATGTTTACTAAAACTTTAGATTATGGCCGCTAAACAGAAAGCAGTTTGTGGTGTGAAGTGTGGAATGAAAGGGAACGGGATTTAAGGGGATGACAGAGAAACAGAGAGGGGGGATGTGTGCATTAAAGGACGGGCTAAGCCCACATCATCTGCTGTGGTTGTGTGCACAGCATCTGGCTTAAAGATGCCTTCTGGATCCCAACAAAACATACAGTAGATGCAGATGCATGCACAGGCTGGGGCTTACTGTACACTCCGTGTTATGTTTTATGTTTGCATTTGTTTGTAATTTTAGTATCTGTGCTGTTTCTCACCAGCTCATCCAGAGCGAAGCTCAGGCTGCCGTCCTCGTACAGGATAAAGAAGCGCCGCTGCCATCTCTGACGATGAAGGACAGGAAACTAAAATCACCACAGGATCACACTAATGCCACACTCGTGTGTTTTTTAAAAAGTTGACCTACCCTTGACCTCTGCATCGGGTTGTTAAAATCTGTCCCCTCTGGAGCCAAACACAGCCAGCCTGCATAGATGGGTTTGGCCTGGAAGGGCACAGGACAGTGATGTCATATATTAGTCCGTGTTTTGAACTGTGTGGATTTGATGCCTGTTGTTATTGTTGTGGGATTTGAACCTGTAGTCTGACAACAGAAACATGTACAAACCCGCCAAAAACACCTTCTGTTACGTCGTGGATCTGTGGGCTCTTTGTTTTTCCTCTTTCAATATTCACATGTTTGTTTGTTTGGTTTTTAATTTAGAAATATAAAGCGTCTCAGCAGGTTTAAACTTTTTTTCTGAGTGACAGTACATCATTGATCCAGCACTTTGTAGAACCACCTTTAGCAGCAATAACCTGATGCATGGGTAGCCACAAAACTATATCACAATATTTCAAGAAAATGTGTAATAATGATATTTATGAACATTGAAGAAAACACTGGCAGCGCTCAGTGGTACCCCTCAGCCTCCTGATAGATACACCTATGGGATTAATTTGAAACTCCTACGTTGCTTCGTTCTTGAGTTATCACATTCAGAAACTTGGGTTTCCACTTTACCCACCTGCCCGCCCTGCCGGCAGCGTGGCGGCAATATCAGCCTTTTACATCTGACAGATAAAAAGTACCTAACAGTGTTTTATCGGAGACTGCAGCTCACAGGCAGCAGAGCAAAACAAAGGGCATTTTCAGTCCATGTTCTCTGATGAGACAGAATAACTCATTCAGCAGCACTGTAGTGCAATAACAGTGCCACAGCATAAGTCAGATGTAAGCACATAAACAGCCTGGGATGTGTTTCCCCTGGTAATTTTCAGTAAAAGTACAGAATAACTTATTCAGACGTTAGTTTAAATTTACAAAAACAACCTTGTAACTCTTCAGGAGCTGCACAAAACCCTCACAACAAAACAGAATCACACATATCTCAGACTTGCATGGTTGTGGGGGACGTCTGGCCCACTCGTCTTTACGATGTCACTTCAGTTCATTAAGGTTTGCAGCACTGCTTTACGTTCAGCTGTCTGCAGGTCCGACCACAGAGTCTCAGTCAGTTTGAGGTCTGGACTTTGAGTTATTCCACCACCTTGAGTCTTTTCTTTATCAGCTGGTGTGTTTTGGATTGTTCTCCTGCTCAATCACCCAGATTGCCTCACATCTGACTCTAGAACACGTTGGTATGAGGAGTTCACAGTCTACTGAATGAACACAAGGTGCTCGAATCTTCATCCTTCCACCACTGAGCTGACAGTTGGTATGAGGCATTGATATGTTGATATGATAAGTCTGGTTGCGTGCATTGTGGTCAAACATCTCCTCTTTACTCTCATCAGTCTAAAAACATTGTTCCAGAAAGCTTTGCAAACATAAGCCCTGCAGATATTTTCATTTATCCTGGACCTCTTCCAAACCATCCACACTTGTTCAGTCTCTTTCTAATTTTACACTCATAAACTTGAACATTTATCCTGCTAGCTGAGGCCTGTAGAGACTGAGACGGAGTTCTTGGGTCTGAGCATTGATCAGTAGCACCTGGGTGGTGTTTGCCCTCTAAGTGAGGTTGTACTTAGTTTTCACTTTTAACTCATGCCATGCTTTACACATTCGCCTAACAAGCAAAAGATCCCTGGTTTTGATTCCATGGGGAGACACAAATCCCCTTAGGATTCAGTCAGGAAGGACATCTGGCCAAAAGAAAAAAAAATCTGCTGTATCAAACATGGTGAGCTACCCGCTGTGGTGACCCGAAAGTATTAAATAAGCATATTTATATTCTTTGTGCTTCCTCCTGTCTCAGACACTTGGGTTCTTTTGTTTTCAAAGTCATTTTAAACATTAAAACGCTGGGAAAAAGTGCCACAATTACAGCAAAACAAGGTGGTTTTCTCTGAGCCTGCAACGTCACTGGAAAACCTTGTGTGGTGTTTGCAGGTTTGATGAACGGTGTTGAAATTACAGGGCCCGGCAAAAGCAGGCGGGAGGGGGGACACAAAGTGATGGCATATTTGAACAATGTGAGGCATGTAGGAAGCTGTCACTATCACCTCCTTACATCACCTCGCCTTCATAAGCGTGTTTTCAGTCCTGACATGTTTTGCTCAGCACTAAGTACACAGGGCTGAAGCAGGCCTGGTAAAAAGATGATGTAATTTATTTTTTCCTCAGGCTTTTGTTTGACAGATTGATGCATTTAAAAAATTTACAAGTAACAGAAAACCAATGAATTCCTAGTCGTTCCTTCATAAACAGAATTAAATCTTTTATTCCATTAGATTTGCTTAGTAACTATTTATAAGTATTGATCCCAAAATACAAAGCAACAACCCTAACAGCACGCCTTTAACTGGAATAACAGTTAACAGAATTAACAGTAAACACTATCTATGCATTGATGCATCAGTCTTAATCACATCATGTAATTTAATCAGAGTTCATTTACATATTCGGGTTTCCAAAGACTGCTACTCTGCAGAACAATGGGATAAGGGACTGCAGGGAGGTTACTGTAGTGGGGCTGGGTGGTGAAATCACAGAATTAGTCATGACTTTTAATCTATTCTGGGTGCAGAGTTTCAATTTTTGTTTCTCCCTTGTCCTAGGAAACTCATTACCCAGCCATATTTTTGCATAGCTGTGGAAGCATTTTTCACATAATAAAACAAACCCGATCCCTTACCACCTACCTTAGTTATTCATTTGGACACAGCTCCTAACATTGATGAAATGGTTTAAGAATGAACTAAAAACTTAAAGTCAACACTTCTTTTTAAGTTTTTTACATTTGTAATATTTTAGGCTATATAAAATTATACCATATATTCTAAAAGTAAAGAAATATTTAAAAAATCATGTTAAAATAAATAAATAAATAAATAGAATATGTTACATAGTAAATCTAGAAATCCATTAATTAAAAACGTAATAAAAAATAAACCGTTGGTTTGGTAAAATAAAGATTAAATAACTTTAAAAGTCTGATTTTTATGCCGAAGACCACGGAAAATAAGTTTTATTTATAGTTTTATTGTGGACCTTTCGACTTGAAGGGAGGCTGATGTGGGACTTTTATATATTCTGGGAGACATGGGACACTTTGAATATATAGACTTCCTGACACGAACATTTCAGAGATAAAATAAAACAAATTATGACCTTTTCTGATTCTTTTACTGATCAACCAAAATGAAATCTTAAAGTTAGCATCTTCATATTAAATATTTGCATGTTTTTAGACTAAAGCTGGCGATTTAATGATAACATTTTTTATCCAGAAAGCTCACTAATCCAAACAAAAGTGGCTAAACGTTATGACAGGAGCACCTGAGGTGATCGTGAACTCACCTGCTCCAGGTCGTGGTCGTTGAGCAGATGGAGCTCACGCGACTTGAAGCAGTTCTGACATTTGCTCTTATTAAAAATATTCGCCTGGAACTTGCTGCAGGGAGTCGCCGCCGCCTTTTCCCCGGACATGTTTCGGTGAGCGCCGCTTCTCCTCCGCGGGGACAGATCCAGACACGGCCCGCTCTCCTCCTCCTCTTCTTCGTCTCCCAGTTTAGTAAAGCGGTTTCTCCTCGAACAACATCTGTCACACTGAGCCGCGCGCTCCTGTCGTCATGGTCATGGCCTCTGACGTGATAACGCCACTCCGCTTCCGATCGAAACCTTCAAAATAAAGCTGGTTTTTAACGGTTTGTTTTAGCTTTAAGATAAAACACACTGCTAAAAAAACACATACAGCTATTACACATCCATTAAACAGTAATGTTTTATAAAAAAAGAGAAAAGTAGAGTTTACAGCGTCATCTACTTCTCTCACAGCGGTTTAAGTAAGACCTGCGCTCAACTTCCGGCTTACACCTACAAAGTAAAATCGATTATTAATGGAGTTTCCTTCCTTAATTCTTAATTTTTACAGAAATGAATATTAATTAACTAATAATGATTAATTAATAATTAATTATGTTTAAAACAACATATATTTGAGCAAAGTTGAAGATAAAGTTTGAAAAAAACAACGCGGCGAAATCACCTCACCTTCCGGTCACACCTACAAAATAAAACTCATTATTATAGGTTTTTTTTTACCATTTTTTTTTTTCAAAATACTTCACTCCACACACACACACACACACACACACACACACACACACACACCTGACTAATAAAGTAAATTAAAAAAGTAAATAAAAATATTAATTCTTAAATAAAATAAGTGAAATCTGACTTTGTACCAAAATATTACACCTGGACAGAACCTACAAAGTTATTGTTTCCTTATAAATGAGACACATACTCTAAAGAAATACATAATATCAGAAATAATAAACTGCTGTTTTCATGGCATTTCAACAAAAAGTACAACATACAAAATATATTTTTTTCTTAATGTCCCCGAAACAGCTTCTTGTTTATAAAATTACCAGAAGATCCAGTATGCTAATAATAACAAAATCAGTTTTAAATCATATTCATGTGGGAGGTTCCGCTATTACATAGAACTCTGATGAAGATGAAAAAAACAAACATATAAAATAAAAAATAAAAATTGTTTTTATTTATTTCTCCAATTGTGAAATTTTGCTGAAACAATAAAGATTTAAAACATAGCACATTTATTCTGAAATGCAGACAAGCATTGGCCAGGTATCCTATAATATCAGTACATCATACCTGCATTGACAGGAGTCATACGATGCATATCTACATTAATACTGTAATACTGCGCTGTAATAGGCTTTATTTATTTTGACAGTATAAACAGGAAATGAAAGGACACATTACATCTAGTTTGAATAGAGAAACTGACCTTCAGAGCAAAACTTGTTGTTCTTACCAACACTCATAATTTGGATACTAACACTATACACAAGTTCAGAACAGCAGTGATGCAATCACATTAACTTAAATCTTTCAAAATAAAAGACTGCTTTCTAAAGTTCTACCTGTAATGTTTACAGCACTTAGAATCAGAGGGAGAGCAGCTGGATGTAAAATTTATCTCATGAAAATAAAGGAGGTGAAGGACCACACAGTAATTAACACCACATATATTAAGCCAACATTATAATCAGTGAAACACAGCAGGTGCTCATAAAAGAGTGACCTCTGGTCTCTCCATCCATCTATAAAGGGTTAACATTAAGGAGAAACTAATTATTATATCAATAATCTTATCATTCATCTTTATTTAATGGGTATGTTCAAATACATCTCACAGATAGTTCAGAAATAAAAACATCACAGCAGCAGCCAGGCGGTGGATGCAAGCATTTATTTGAGGCGATGGCGTGGAAGGATGGGGAGTCGTACAAACTAAACATGTTTTAAACCTTTGAACCATTCAAAACTGTAGAAAATACAGCAGTGTGTTTATCACCATCTGATGTGTTCTGTTTATTACAATAAAATACACGTTTGCCTACAGAACATCGCTGCATGTGCAAATACGGGCTTTCCTTCCAGTCTCTGGTGTCTTAGTTCATATTTGTGCCTGCACTTTCTAAGCAGATTTAAGATACTTCAGAATAAATTAATTTCATACATTTTCTTCAACAGATGCAAAACAGCAGCACACAAACAATAAAGCTTAAAAAATGCTCAGTTGGCTATCTACACAACTTAAAGGTGCTTTTCTCAGCATGTGTTCATCTGCTTTGTGGTTTTAATTAAGACCATGGTTACTTCGTCTGATTTTGAAAATTAATTTCTGAATATTTATGGTTAGATGGACACAGTCGACCTTTTGTTAAACCCTTGCACCTTTTTTTACTGTCATTACGTCAGGTTATTCACAAAAATAACGCAGGAAAGTGACATGATGTGTGGAAACTGATTAAAACCAACAACGGAAGAAGCGAAAATTACTTTTTTGAATTTTAACTTCTAGTCCCCCAATCATGGACTTCCTGTTTAATAGAAAGAGACCCAGTCAAGCAGCAGAAGGCGAAGATTTTATGAGCCGAATCTGCCTCCCTGTAAGAAAAACTAACCATTTAAGTTAGGACATTTTATCAACACTAGGTACTAACTAATACTAAAACTAAGATACAACATAAACATTTTTATTAGCTGTTTGGCTCCATTCATTCAGTTCATTGAAAAAGTCACACTCAGCCCCCTGCTGGTCTTCTGGATGAACTACAGCCACCTTTGGGAATACCAGGAAGTGGAATCGCTCTCTAATAAATGTAGAAAACGTGTTAAAATGTATTTAAAAATCTTATTTAAAGGTCTGAAACACTGCTGCATCCCCTATGAAGGCAGCAACGTATAAAATATTTCTGTATCCGAGTTTTAGTAAAACCGCTAGCTTTCATGACTGATCACGAGTTCTGATCTTTACCCAGGTCAAAGTTATCAGTAATCAATAATAAATCAAGCTGAAAAGTGCTGCAAATAATGATGGAGCTACACAGCTTGGCCAGAAGGAGGCGTTTTTGTTTTTTGTTTTTTTACCTGTAACCTAACAAAGTATCACAACAGCCAAATACACATTTGTTGCTCTAACAAAGTTCCTCTAAAAATAGCCTCACACCTTGGCAGACATCCCGAAACTGCTCTGGGCAGTTTTTTTGTGAAGCATTATCAAAATTTACTTTAATTTCAGTGACGAGCGGCACATTAAAACTGCTTGTGGAGAATCACAAATCGAATCTGATAAAAAAAAAAAAATTCCCCAGATGCTGTCTGCACTTCTCACTTTGTATTTTTTAAAAACTTTCATGTTTTTCTTTTCATTCTTCCCAAAATTGGCTAATCAGAATAAGGTAAGCTTTTTGGGAAGGAAGGGGGGGGGGGGTCTTAAAGACGCAGGATCTACAATGGTGTGTTTCACAGAAAGGATGAAAGTGAATAACAGTTTTTTTAAAAACTTTCATGTTTTTCTTTTCATTCTTCCCAAAATTGGCTAATCAGAATAAGGTAAGCTTTTTGGGAAGGGGGGGGGGGGGGGTCTTAAAGACGCAGGATCTACAATGGTGTGTTTCACAGAAAGGATGAAAGTGAATAACAGTGTTTTTGAACAGAATCATGCAGAGCTGCTTTAGTGGAGTCCCAGAATAAAGGTGCAGAGTTGGAAATGAGAATCACATACACCCCTCAGGTGGAGGGTTTAACCATGGGTCAACTGTCCCTTTGTCTGATCAAAAGTTTCCAGCTAAAACTTTTCAAATTTGGTTTTGATTACTCTCGAATTAAAGCAGCTTTTAGTGTTTCGCCAATCGAATGTATCTCTGATAGTATTTACAAAGTCGCCATTCAGGCTTTGCTGACATGAAACAAGTCAACATTTGGTCTATGTAAGCAGCACACAGCACTGTATATGTTTAAGGAACATTAACATGTGACATATATAGCAGGAAATATTACTCTCGAAAAATAAATAAATAAATAAATGAACACCTTTCTTTTTCTCAAAGCCACGGAAGAAACATTACGATGGCTTTTCAAACCCGAAATGAACGTTTGTGCTCAGGAAGAAAATCCAGACATTTGACGGTTGGTTTTTTTTCTCGTACAGTGCATACTTGATAGATAGCTACTCTGAAATTGTCAGGCAGTATTAGTGTAGGTAAGATACATGTCACATTCATTCTACGGCAAATGTTATGTATACTAGAGTATCTTTTAAGTTCAGAATGAGTTCACTCACAGTCTGGGTGTTAGGCAAAAGCTGGAAGTTATTTAGTACTGAAGACACACACACACACACACACACACACACACACACACA
>NW_024582429.1:405504-413395 GCF_018398535.1 Haplochromis burtoni
ACTGAAGACACACACACACACACACACACACACACACACACACACACACACACACACACACACTGCAGTCCAGCAATAAAACTGCTCCAGCTCTGGTCTCTAAAGGACAGGATCACGACGATCAGAGGAGGAGGGAAGCAGACTGACGCCCAGCCCACAAACAGAAAACGAGGAGGAGGGACGTGTCTGTGCTTTCAGAACTCGTGTCTGTGGTACATGTCGGGGTCGTAGTATTTGGTGACCACCACTCTGTTGGCAAACTTGCGTCCAGTGAGGGCTTGCATGGCTTTCTGACAGTCTGCAGCAGAGACGTACTCGACGAAGATCTGAAATGAAAAAGCGCCGGTGAGTCCCGAAGAATCGATGCTACTTACACTTTATAATATATTTTCTGGCTATAAATCCAACGCCCCCTCGATGGCGGCTCACTGGACATGTACAGAGTGTATAAACATCACCTTTCCGCAGCCGGGTACTTCCACGCCGTCGACAGGCCTGGGGATCTCGATGGAGCGGACAGTGCCGTACTTGCAGCACTCCTCGCGGATGTCCTCGAGGATCTCCTCGTAGTCCTCGTCGTCCACCAGCTCCTCGGGCATCACCATATTGAGAAGGCACAGCACCTCTGTGGGCATGCCAGAGTTCTGGAGCCTCTGAAGCCCAGGCACCTGCAGCGTCACCGGCGTCTCTATGATGGAGGTCTGCAGCGCACACACAGCATAAAAACGCTAAAGCTGAGGCCTCAAAGTGTAGAATCCAAAACCAGTGACTGGCAGCATTCCTCTTTTATACACAGACTGTGCACATGATGCAAAAAATGAGACCACAGGTTCATGCTGCCACTTGTACTCACAGGATTGGCGTTTTTAGCTCCCACACTCGCCCTCTGGACGATCAGCTTTTTGTCGCCCAGCTGCATCCCATTGAGCCCGGCTACAGCCTGATGAAGAGCAAACAGACCTGTAGCCAAACAGCACAGCTCAAGATCCCACCAAAACACTTCGTCACCGTTACCTGATCGGTGGCGCTGATGTCTACGTATTCGCAAAAGGCGTAACCTTTCGACAGTGACGTGGCACTGTCCTTCACCAGGTTGAACGCTTTGAGCGGCCCGAACGACGTCAGGAGCTCCTTAACCTGCAAACAAGAGTCCGGGAGCGAGATCTGAGCTGGAGAACTCACCGCTGAATGTGTTTGTCTACTCAGTGAATTCTAAATGTCCATTTGAGACTCGAAAGCAGTTTAAGACCACGACACATAGAAGCAGAATGTGAGTCACTCGTAAGGTGCTGGGCTGATCTGTACACACTGCTGGAGCATTTTACACTGATTTCTCACTACTACGCTGCTTCCTGGGAAAACTCAGGAACAACACCAGCACATAAAACTGTTCAAAGTCCTGAGAATGATCAATAACCCTGCAGCTTATTTCACTTTGTCGGTTAATCAATTAAATACAGGCTTTGAGTCATTTCCCCATTTTGCTGAAACAGTGTTTCCCACATATAGAATTTCCTTTGGGCTGGCAAAGGTATATCTGGGGATTGATTTAATAGTGCTGCTTATATTTTGAAAATGTAATCGCTGCTGCCTGGCTTGATGTGCAGGAAGCTGTGATGGCGGCCTTTCACGTCATTCAGCTGCTCACAGGAAGTGACAATTCCTCGCTTCCTAGTCATAATCTATGAATAAACCATACATGCAAGCAGGGTGGCATTTTGGTAGATGAGCCACGGAGTCGCCACCTCCTCATTTACATTAACTATTTGGGCTACTTTATGCAAATCAAGCTAATCTGGTTATATGACTCCTCTGAAAACTAGAATAAACACAGAGATGCTTGTTTCTCACCTCTAATGTGTTTTTTCTGTCTTTTAGTAACCTGCAAGAAAGCCTCCAAGCAAGCTGCCATGCTGGTTTTGTTTGGAAATCTACATCAGTACAGGAGGCTAAAGGAGAGGCACAGCACTGGCCAATCACTGATGTCTCTTTCTAATCACTCTTGAAAAAAGGTTGTACCAGGAGTTTCTCATCCTGCAGTCCAACAGACTAACCCAGCTGCACTGCAACTATCCCTGGCAGCACCGGTCCTTCTCCTGCTCTGGAGAACCTACTGTGAGGCTGCAGAGCAGGACGAGGACGACTGTCACCAGCTGCAGTTAAAGATGGTGGAGTCGGAGTCTGTTGTGCTATTGGATGATAGACTCCCCGGAGAGGCAACAAGCAAGTACAACATAATCCTGATTTCTGATTTACTAAACGTTCTATAAGACCTGAAATTAGTGACCGAGGCCATAAAGTCATTAGGAAAACGTTGCTGAGGTATACAGTCGACACTCTCCTGTCCAACCAAAGGAGGAGAGAGGAGTCGCCCCCTGGAGGCTTTTACGAAGAAGGCATGCTTAAAGTTATATTGTAACTTTAGAGGGGGTTTACCTTACAATAGAAAACACTTTGAGGAAACTGTTGTTGTGATTTGGCCTAACATAAATAAAACTGAACTGAATTCTACATTGGCTTTCAGATCAATAGGCTACATCCATGTTTTATACCATCTGTGTCTGTAACTTTGTACTGATTATTCGTAACCTTTAGTGTGTGCGTGGCTCCTCCCGAGTCCAACCGCTACAAACTGAATTCAGATCTGTGGGAAACACTGTAAAATATGGAGTCTATGGATAATTCAGAGGCTGGAATGACTTAATTTTGTGGTATTTTAGCTTCAAAACAGACAATCGATTGAAGTGTTCAAACATGGTCAAATATATAAACAGATATGCATATAATAGTAATCCCATATTCAGTAGATGGTGTTAAAAAAAAAAAACTAAACTTCACCAACACAACCCCCAAACCTCAATGATCAATCCCCGGATCTTAAACGCGCTCCAAAAGCATGATGGGAGAAAGAAAGTAGCCTGTAAGCGACCTGCGGACTCGGAGTGTATCCGTGTGAGGACCAGAATGTCTTACTTGCCTTGTGTTACATGTTGGCATGGCAGCAGTAGATGAGTACTACTGAACAAATTATGAGCGCAGACTTAACGATCTTACAGGCCCCTAGCTGGGGACAAAGTGGGGGAACAAAAATGAAAGAGCTGTGAGTATCAACGCAGTGGCAGTGACTGCAAGTATTAAGAAAAAATAAGTCAGAGAATCACAGACATCAGGCTGCATGTGCTCTGCAAACTAACTGAGGCTAAATGAGACAGAATGGACAGTTAGAATTAAGTTTCTCTGCGTACAGGTGCACAAAACAAACTGTTTTTTTAGTCTTTAGCAAAGGGAAAGGCCACCTTTTGTTTGAGCTGCTGCAGCGTTTCTGGAGTTGTTTACTGACTTTCTACTTCCTTTCGTGAGTATGTAGTCAGGCACTAAATTTCCATTTTTGTAATGACCCTTATTTTAATTAAAATCAGGGGGTGTATTGAAATGTTTCTGGGAAATTCTGATATTATTTCCAGATTTGCCTTTCCCATGATGCCACTGTAAATAACAATGTTCTTATCATTCAAGTAACTGAATGGGGTGTTTTATGAATCCTTCTGTATATCTGTGAGTCTCACTGTTCCAAAACTGAGGGGTCCTGATCATAGAACCACTTTACTCCAACAGCCAGGCCTCACCTGACACTCTGAGGCTGCAAGCTGGCTCATAAGAGCTCAGCATTTCACATTAAAGTAAAACTTTAACTTCTGAAACATGCAGGATGCTAGTGCAGAGATGCCCTATTTGATGAACTGCTTCATTATGAGGCTAAACTGACGTTTAAATGTTACATTTTAAATTGACAAACTGCACCATCTGGTGGTAAGAATTAGTACTGCACTAAAGTACGCCCAGCTGTAGCTCGATTTCAGTCGATATCTCCTCAACATTCAGAGGAGTTCTCCATATAAACTTATATATAAATCTTATATATAAGTATATATAGCATTTATATATATTAGTGCTGTCAGCGTTAATTTCGTCAAAATGACGTTAACGCCATAACCGCATTAATGCGGCAAATCTCCGTTAGCGAGTTAACGCGGATCGCCCCGTGCAAGGGCTGCACGGCGTAAACGCGTCAGCGAGTTAATGCGTTAGTGCCGTGCAGCTATATATATATATACATATATCGTTAAAGGCACCTACCAATCAACAAACAACAGAAAAATCCAGAAAGGCAAAGAAGAAGAATTTTTTTAACTTCTTAAGGTGGACTTTTTCTTTGATAATGACCCACTGGAATAAATACCACAAAGAAGTAAATTCATGTCACTTTAAATATACTGGACTTTGCTTACCTGTCTTAAATCAGTAAGCTTAGCATGAGAAAGGTGTAAGGAGTTTACTTATATTTAATGATTAATGTAAAATCAGAGATTCACCAAAATAAAAGCTGTGACATTATGGAACACAGGCACAAGCACTGTATGTTGTGTTGTTTTCTATTTTGTGCTTTTACACCATGCGGTCCCTTCAGCTATTTTGACTTCCATCGGAAGCCTTGTTACTCGAGACTAACCATATTTTTTTTATATATTTCTCACGTCACAAAGAAATGTGAAACGTAAAACATACTACGCATGTTTCAGGGTGACAAAAACCTCATGTGAGCGTAAAGTGAGGAAAGCTGAGCGCAGCTGTTCAGCCTGCGCTCAGATAAATACCTGGTCGTCATTAAGGTAGTTGGGGAGGCCTCCTATGAACAGTTTATGAGGGGAATCGGGAACAACAGTGGAGACGACGCCTACACAAACCACGAGAAGAGAGAACAAACAAATCACAAAACAAATACGAGCTTACAAAGCACAAATGACCCATGAAGTAAAATCTAATCTGCTCATTTCCAGCTAGTAGAGTAGCTTTGCATGACTCACAGTTCAACAAGCTCCTGCCCCTTTAAACTATCTTTCTTCTGATTGGATTTCAATCAAAAGAATGTGTGGGGATGCTAAGGCTGTGTGATTAGTCAATAACGGTAATCTTGACTATTTAACACGATTATTTACTAATCTATCATGCTTCGTGCCTTCTGAGCATCACATGTAATTCAAACGCAAATAAAGAAACCAATGTGGAGGTGGTGTAGAATACAGGCTTGTTCAGAAGGGGAGGAGGGGTCTGATTGGGGGGGTGGTGTTCTTGACCCTAAATCCCATCTCACAAGGTCATCCCAGGACGTCCAGGCAGCAGGACTAACATGCTTTGGGAGACCTGTGACAAAGAAAAATGGGCCAAGACCCTGAGACTTCCTTTAACCATGTGCTCATTGGGCCTCATGAAATCACAGGTGTTGTCAGATATAGATGGGATCAAGATCAAATCTAGACTGAACTAAATCAGATCTGAACTGGATTTCTCGGATAAAGCTGTGATGTCTCAATTATAATAAGAAGTTTATTCATCTCCGTCCATTTTCATCAGTCATTGTTTCATCCCAACTAGTCTACTCCCAAAATCAATACTGAAACTAAACAGAGGAGTGGCCACAGCAGAGCTAGAAGCTCACTGTGACGTCCTGCAGAGGTCTTAGCTCACATATACTGATCTCATTATTAAAACCTCATCCTGGCTAACATGAATATCCACCATTAAAAGAACTTGTATATGTCAGGAAATAAGGTCTGGCTTCATGTAAGAACAGGTCATTTTAACTCTAACTAAATTTAATGACGTTAAATGACACTAAATAACTCTGAAGAGAAGAAGAAGAAGAAAGCATCGGAGTCAAACCTGGGACGTGGAACGCCGGCTGCTCTGAGATTCCGGGTAACGGCCGATAGTCGTGAGGTCGTCTGATCTTGAGCGACTGACCCTGGAAAATGATCCCATCGAAGGCCATGGCCTGCGTCGTCTCATCCACAGACCGAAACTAGGAAAGAAAGTCACACTGAGTCACAGCGCCAACAAAGAACAATTCTAATAACATCTACTAACACGACTGCTTCAGCAGGAATCTGATAAATCCTACAGTGAGCCGTTATGGAGGGTGAGATTTAACCTTCGGCTCGTCTGTGAAGAATCGCAGCAGAAGCCAAAACTGTGCAGACACCACGCACACGTGTGCGGCAGGCGTGAGAGCCTGCAGCGAGTCAGCACGCCGGTGCGCCTCGCGTTAACTAGTGCTAAACAGCAGCTAAGACCTCTCAGACAAGCTGCTTGTGCTCAGAACTGAACATGACGTAATGTTACTGTGAGAAGGCCGGGCGATTTCAACGGTCAGTAAAAAATAAACAAATGAAAATGTAGATAAATAATAAGCACACAACAAATATTCTTTAAAAAGTTTAATTATCTACCAACAGAAAATAATTTGTTAAAAATAGTTCGAATAATAAATATATAAGTGTTATTTATATATTCTTTACCAACCTAAAACACTGAACAGTAATATGAACCCTCACCTCTAGGAAAGCAAAGTTCTTATCCTGGTTAATCTGCACGGCGAGAACGGGGTTACTCGGGGCTTGTGAGAGTCCCGCGAGGCGCATCTGGGCGTTAAAGAACTCGGCCATGGACTCCTGAGGAGACAGAAATCAAACCTGAGGCGCCGCACCAGCAGGTCTGTTTGGTACGAATCTACAGCGACCACGAGAGTACCTCAGTCACTCCAAACGGGATGTTGCCAACGTAGAGGCGCCTGGCTTGTCTCGTCATCTGACTGCCAACTATGGGCACTTGTGTCGGAGCTGCAGCTACTCCAGTAGTGGTGGACGTTGCCAGCAGAGCTATTGTTGGAATCTGGCCGGCCGCTGAGGAAACACGAAGGAGGGACAGTGTTTGCTGCCAAATAGCTGCACACAGACGCCACTATTAATGTGTTTCAGGGATAATATCCCACAGTCAGACTGCAGAGCAACAAACACGTAGTTTTATGAAGCACAGCGAGTGTTTAAAGGTGTCAGCGTGGTTCAGAGCTCATCACAGAACAAACACGAGCATAGATTCTGTCAAATCTGATTAAAAAACTACAAAAAACATAAAATTATTTGGTCTAAATTAACACAAGCATCTCTGAATCCTCCAATCAGAGTGCTACCAGAGACCATGTTAATGTGTTATAGAATGAGATGATATGCTGATATGTTTCCTGGTTTGGCTGCCGATTGGCTTTTGGAGCAGGGACAGCACTACCACCAGTACTCAAAGAGCGCCATGGCTCTCTCACAGCGTCCCTGCATTAGATAATAACAGCAGACATCTCCATCGGCCATCCCAGATCCAACCTTCACACCTACTTCACGCTGTCGCTGACCAGCTGTGCAGAAAAGAGGAAGAAGCCAAGCACTGCCTGTTCAGATCAAGCAAAGCAGAACGAGAAGCACAGACTGACAGTTTTCATTGTTTTTTAAGCTCCGGTTACAAAGAAGCTCTTTGTGCGTTTTAACCTGTCTCCTCTGCAGCCGTGGCCGAGCTGAAGGATCAACAACAGCACAAACACAAACCAAAGCAACCGATTCCTTTATTTTCTTTTTACACTGGACCCTGGTGGCAGTGAACAGCAAAAACACGCAGACAGCGCTGTAAACACGACTGTTTCAGCTGGTTCAGGATTTACGGTAGGCTGTCTGACTTCTCCAGCCCACATGTAAAGTAGCAAAGCTCAGATCGGGGTTCAGTGTTGGAGAACAGATGAGTTAGAGAGCTGGGGAGCACGAAGCCGCGAAGCAGAAACTCACTGCAGCTCTGCTGAAGTCTGATTTAGAGGCTAAAGAGGCAAAGAGAACAAGTCGGGTACCTTGCATAGCTTTATATTGCATTGGTGTGATGTGTTCAAAGCCAGGAGGAGGCACGTCCCAATACTTGCAGGTCCTTTTCTTCCTCGTTCGTCTTGGAGAGTGGCTGCACGCAGAAAACACACAAAAACATCTGAGTGAAACCTTTCAGTGGTTACGTGAACACA
>NW_024582429.1:413415-492339 GCF_018398535.1 Haplochromis burtoni
TCTTGGAGAGTGGCTGCACGCAGAAAACACACAAAAACATCTGAGTGAAACCTTTCAGTGGTTACGTGAACACAGAAAAACCAGCAGAAATATCTTAATAATGATGTCATCACAGAAAAATTGTGTTTGCTATTTTTTTTACTGTTGAATTTCCTGAACTAATTTATCTTTAAAGCCAAAGTGTTAATTTTAGTTTTGTTATATTTTATTTTATTGAGCTGCATGAGTTAATCTGTGTTGTTAGAGGTCAGGGATCTCAAGCTGAGCCACATTCAGTCCACTGGACTGCTGAAACTTCTCTTTCTATCACTCTAAAGATGCTTAACTACACATTTAATCCTTGTGACACCTTAGCGTAAGAATAAGAAGTGCAATTTCTACATAACATACAAATGCTGCTCTGGTAAATGAAAGAAATGTGTTGCCTCCACTCTATGGAATGCCAGGACTGCCATAATGAATTAATTAAATACACCATTAAATAATTAATTAAATGTGGCAATAATTAATTAAAATTGGAAATAATTAATTACATAAATATTTATGACACATGTAATTAATTATTGACATATTTAATTAATTAATAACACATTTAAATAATTATTGACAGTTTTAATTAATTATTTCATGATTTATTTATTTAATTATTTAATTCATTTTGGCACTTTTGTCCCCTTCATCTCTCTCCTTGATATAATTTTATCTGTCAGCCTCACCCATCAAACTAAGTGGGCGGGGTTAACGCTGCCCATGCAGCTTCTCTAACATTTGATTGGTTGCCGTGCAAAGTAAGCCAAGACAAGTCGATCCTAGATAATGCTTGTGTGGGGCAGCCAGGTATCCCAGAATGAACAGGCAGCAATGGTGGTGGTGTACAGTTTTAGAATGCCCCGTTTTTTTGTCACCAACTACACTTTTAACAGTGTTTTATGTCATGTCATGGCGGAATCTTCACTTCTGGTCAGGTTGTCAACATAGAACCTGTTTACAAAAGTGCTCAGATGTTTTCAGAGATGTCACTAGCTCTGCTAACAGTCAGCTGACAGAGTGCACCGAGCTCACAGCCCCCGTGTTCCACATGTTGCATTCGCAGATTCTCATTTTCACCGAACGATCGTCTCTTTCCGCCTGGTCTTGTGTCTCTGTGCTTCTGTAACATAAAGAACGAGCTGACATTTTTCTCACGAAACCAGCGATCAGCTCAACAGACCCTCAGTTTACCTGCATGCATCCTCCTCCTCATCTGTCAGCTGTTTAACACCTGCTGCTAATTCAAGAAACACGCCTACGTTACCTGGTGATAGTCACAGTTTAACTGGGCAGCCGGTGCTCGATATAAAGCAATGTCAGCGCATTTTTCTGCACAAGATAAGTAAATATAGTGTTTTCCCCGAGCGCAGAGCTGCTGGAGCTTGTTTCCTTACAGAGCACTTTATAGGCGAACCAGCTTCATCAGCGGCTGATGTCCAATCACCGGCACACAGCTTTGAAACCTCAGCTGAGTTTTAGCTCTCAGTGGTTAAACGCTGGACTTCATTCACTCAGGTTCTGTCTGTCGGGTCACGTTTACTTCGCTGTTTTATTTACAACTGAGCAAATCGGTTTGGCTGAGGTTAAAGTTACGTTTCATAACTGCATAGTTTCACAGACGTTTAATGGTTCACTGGCACATGTGTTAGACTGAACTATCATCTAAATATCATCTCGTTTTTGCCGTGAGACTGGGCTGGGCAGACATCTCCGAAATCATCGAAGCACTTTTGCAAAGACGCTGTATCTTGTGCAAACCGACCCAAAATATTAAAACGGTATTTGGTGACACACAAACAGGGTTTTTCAAAGTTCAGTTCTGTTAGTTTCCACATGCCGGTTGTTGTGTGCTAAAAACAATGGCCACCAGGTCAAACCAATGGTTTTGACTCGATCAGCGTTAACCCCGCCCCCTGGGTTTGATGGGTGAGGCTGACAGATAAAATTATTTCATGGTGAGACCTGAAAGAGTCAACTGTGCCAAAATGAATTAATCAAATACACCTTTAAATAATTATTTAAATGTGGCAAAAATTAATTAAAATGTGAAATAAATAAATAATTAATTAAATGTGTCAATAATTAATTAATTACATGAGTAAAACAAAAGTAATTAATTATTGCCACATTTAATTAATTATTTAATGGTGTATTTAATTAATTCATTATGTCGTCCTGGCGTTCCATACAACTCTTTGGGTTGAAATTGTGATAAATAAATGTGTAAAACTACAGAAAAAGTTCTGGTAGCTCATTGGCCAGGCCGTCCTGAGCCTTATGTTTGACACCCCTGTGTTTACTGTTTTGGCTGCAGGAATATCCAAATCTCTGGGGTAAATAAAGAGTATCGTATCTTTATGTGACAGTGATTGGAATGACATCTTTTGCTACTTTATGAATTCAAAAATATTGAATTCAGAATTCATTCATTCAGTAATGAAAATGAACATTTCTTTCACTTTGTTTATGGTCTGAGGATCTACAACCAAACGCGGTTTACACGGACTCATCCTTCCTAGGAAGCCATGCAGTTTTCCACCTGTGCTTCTTGTGGTCTCGGGAGGAGCTGCGGCGATCCCGGCTCTTCCTGTCCCGGCTACGGCTGCGTTTCTCCCGGCTGCGGCTACCTCGGTCTTTGCTCCAGCTGCGATGCTTGTCACCTCGTCCGGGAGATCCGCTGCGACTCCTCTTCTTGTGCCGCTCCCTCTCTCGCTCTGTGAGGTCAGGAAAAACACGGGATGACAAACACGACAGAGCAGCGGCGCTTCTTTTTTGAGCGATAAAACCAAATGTTTTCAGGCTGTACCGACACCGCTTTACTTCAGGTACACTCCGAATGATTTTACTCGTCCACCTCACCTGAGATTAGCCTGGTTCCCAGGAAATAAAACTAAGTTGACATCTCTAGTTTCACAGGAGTTTGCCTGGAATATTGGAAAGCTTCAATAAACTCTGAGTTCAACATAAAAATTTTCCCCAGTGAGCATCCAGGCCAGTAGATCAGAGTTTTACTGGCCTCTTTTACTTACCGGCAGCTTAATTTCAAAGAATATTACTTAATTTATCAGCACATTTAGGGGATAATATAAAAGTATAAGAGAGGAAAAACATCAGCTAAAGCAGTGCTAGAGGAAATACTGAGACCGGTGGCTGGATTTAAAGATACAGACAGTTTTCATTTCTTCCTCATTCAGTTGGCTGTCGTGTCATCGCCATCAGTGACCAACCAGCCCTAACCTGCTGCTCTGGAGATGGACAAGAAGGACCTTGTTATGGACAAACTTTAAACAGATGTGGATCCATGGCAGTCAGAATTCTTATTTCTTTTGTACCTTAAAGACTTGAGAGAAAAAAGACTTTACACATATTCAGACAGACAGCACAAGGTTAGGGTCTCTGCTGATGAAGTCCTGAACATCAGAGGGTTAATGATGTCTGGTGGTTTAATGGCCTTTTAATGTGAAAATACTGACTCTAAGAAGAAAGTAGCCATTAGTGAAGGTTCGTTTTGATCGGTGGAAACAGCGTCACTTGCCCGAATGGGTCAGCAGCTCATAACCCTGGTGTGGTTGTTTTTTAACCTCACAGGCTGTGATATCGCTGTAATTTTCCATCTGTAGAAGCACAATTTACTACTGTGGATGTGACAGTGCAAACAGCTCTGCTGGAGATGAGTGGGGGTGTTAGCCTCTTTTTGCAGAATTGATTATTTTCATGTCATTCCATTAACTCTTTAATCTTTTGAGTTCTACAGATAATTGCTTCATAATTATGGTGTAAATATTTAATAGATCTAGCCTTTTCACCGCTGATAATTAAAGAAATTCTCCTTTCTGTAGTACCTGCAGGGTCTGACACCCTTGGATATGTTGCTGATCATATATCTCTGAGAAAAGTGGCAATTTAATGTGGCCTTTCTTCTTGGCTGTACAGTTCTTAAGACCTTTTAACAAATCGATAAGAGGTATTCTTGTTTTCTGTGTGGATCTGATCCAGCTGTACCGGAGCTCTTTGATTAAATGTCAGGCTGTGGACGAGGTCTGTTTGACTTTTTATTCTTTCGTTGTGACTGGAAACCTTGTTTAACTTCGCTGGCATGTTTTTATTATTGCAGGTATATTACGCATTATAAGAGATTAATTGTCCAAGCATTTCACTACATATCGTACTGTGTATGACTGTGTACGTGACAAATAAAATTTGAATTTGAATTTGAATTTGAATAACACCTAAATGAATGAATATAATAGCAAATATTCACTGGAGAAGCTGGGAAAAAGTTAAAAAGATTCAAAATTGATATTGGGTTAAGTCTGACTGCTGTGACATCATTCAAAGATGTTAGTGATGGGAGGTGTTGGACCGCTGCATAAAGTTATCCCAGCTTATCCCAAGTATTCTCAGTGGCACCGGGTGTGCAGTCTGCATTGGCCAAGAAGTGTGTGAAAATCATGTCTCATGCTTACTGAACCACTCTTGCACAATCTGAGCCCAACGAATCCTGGCATCATTATCTTGGAATATGCTGACCAAATGAAGGAACATCTGATCACAAAACAATATTCTACTCTTTTCTTTACAATTTTTAATACACACACACACACACATATATGTATATTTTCATAGGCACGTGAGCTTGTGAAACATAATATATTTTTTTAATGATATATATTTTTAACTAACACAACTTGAATGAATTTTCATTCATCCAAGTAATAAAAAAAAATTTAGCCAATGAAATATGAAAAAATTTAAAATTTAAATTAAAATTTAAATTATTAAAATGTATAAAAATAAAATTACATTTTGACAGAACTTCAAAACAGATAATAAATAATAAATAAAATAGGCTTTAAAATAGTATTAAAAATAATAAACTAGTGTAGGGATTACATATGCAGATACACGCAGACATAAATATAAAGTGATGATAAGTATGTGTTAAGCTCAGCTCCAACTCCTCATTATTACTGAAACAATTACAAATAAACTGTTTCCTTCATTTTTTTGTCCTTTTCTAATTTCTTCCCTAGTGATGCTGTTCGATCCATCACTCAAAGATTATTTTTTAAATTAATTTGTTAATAACGCGTTGTAATACTTGTTAATGGATGCCGAATTCAGAAACAGTACCAAATGATTCAGAAAGTGTCGTGTTACTACATTTCTGCCCGCAGGTGTCTTCACGGTGCAGGAGAAAACTATAAAGAGGTGCGCGGTTTTCCTGGAGTTTGGCCTCCTGCTGCCTCAGGTAAGATTGACTGTGCGCTCTTACCGGCACCCAGACTGCGTCCAGGGCTGTGTGACAGATTTAGCATCTTCAGAAGCAGGCTGAAGTCTAATCAAAATATGATCGCACAGGTAAGGCAACTAAGCTGAGTCATAGAGAGGAAAAGTACGCGCTGAAGTTGGTGTCAGGTCGCGATATTCATTCATAAAACCAACTGAGCGAGCTAACGGTCCGCACCGGCGCTACGCTGCTAGCTTGCAGAACGAACTGGGGCACAGACGGACGGCAGCACTCACCCTGTCGATTCTCGCTCAGCTGTTTCTCAAACTCCTCGAAATCCGACATGATGTGTGTCACGCTGCTGTGAAAAGAAAAATACGGCGGCTCCGATGTGTCTGACGGGAAAGATGAAGCGACCTGTCCGCTCTGTCAGCGCAAAATCCAAGAGCTCCTCAGAGTCAAGATAGACTCACAGCATCCGGCAAGCCCTTCAAAATAAAATCAAGCGGAAGTTTAAAATTGTAACATTTAGCGGTCGCAAAAGAAGAAATTTAAATCCTAAAACAAAAAACAACATTGCATTTTATATTGTTTTTGTTGTTTTAAATCTTCCCCGTTATCAGTATTACTTTATTATTTTAAATTATTTACCTGCTGTTTTATTTATAGCTGGTATTTAGTCCTTTCAGCTTAAGTATGTCACACAGTGTTAGAACTCCTGAATTTTTTGACGTTTTGGTGCATTAATTTTCTGCACATTTCAAACATGTTACACATATCTTTGTTTTGGAATGACTTTTAGGACATAGCTTACCTGACGTGGACTTCAGTGAACACTGAGCAACATTTTCTTCTTTTCTTCATCCCCACAGTTGCCAAGTTATTGAGTCCACCTGATGGTCTGCTGTTTTTAAAGTCCTGTTAGCACCAGGATTGTGGTTCAAAACTTGACTCAGTATCTTTAAAATAGCACATCAGGTTATCAGATTTCATCTCTGTTAGAGCTTGTGTCATACTAAAGACACATAGGCCAATTCATATCTGGTCCACCCGCTGACCTTAGTGTAAAAACACTAACACAACATTAATTTGGGATTTGTAGGTTTTCACATCAGAAGTTGAGGCCGTACACATAAACTACAAGATCAAAGGTTTTTTTTATATTTGCACCTGTTTTACTAATGTTTCCCACAAGCTTTCAGGTTCAGGTATTAGATAAAATGTGATAAACAACATCAAAGATTGATGATTTTGCCTTTACATAACACAACTACTACAGCAGTAGACGCTGAGCTCGTGCTTAGCTGTTACTCGTTAAAATTTTACTGATTCATTGATTTGTTGAGGCCTTAATGTGACCCAGTGTAGGTGATAAGGCCATATTCATCACGATTAAACATGATAGTTTTAGTTTTATTATTTATTGATGGATACCAATATAACACACCTGGGGCTCTTGATCCCAGCTTCAGTGTAAGTTGTAGTAAAATTGAATTTGAATCCCTTATTTCAGGTAAAATGCAACCTGCAAGATAAGAACCACAGACCTCGGGATGCTTAGAAATACTTACAGTATGTGTGCTGTTTTATGCAGCAATGCGTAATTATTTATGGGTCACAGAAGAGGGGCAGCCTCCTGTAGCCAGTAGGAGCCCCATCTCCTCCCCACCTGTCATTCTAAACATACCATGTTGACAAGATACATGGAAAATAACTGACTCAGCTGTGCTGCTATTAAAAGAGCTCAAATCCTAAAGTATTGCAATGCCTGGCCGGTTGGGCTGCTGTCATGTCACAGGAGCTGTGCTGAGCAGAGCAGCTACAGCTCCTCAGGAGAGGAATTAAACTCGACTACCTGCAGAGGCCCAGGAAGCGGTAAGCAGTGGCTGCTAATTGAATTCCTTGCAAATGTCGAGGTTGGGTGGCTCAGCCACTCAGAAATGAGCTGCTCATTATAATCTAGCTGTGAGTTATGCAAAGTGCAGAGACCCCGTGAGGACGGTGGGGAAACTTTGCTTTAATGTAAAATTCGACCGCAGACTCAGAAGGCAGAGGGACTGAGAAGTGCTCCGTTATTTCCCGACTTTGTTTTGGAATAACCTGGCGAGTCCGGGGTGACACTGAGCCTTTGTGAGGGCCACAGCATCTATTTTTAGTGCAGTGTATTTTTAGAAAACTCTTCTTGGACAAACAGCCAGTGCTTGGCATGGTGAGCCTTAACTGAAAGGTTATCCTCAAATTCCTGGTTGGATACAACATGCGAGTGTCTGTCTTCACTGCCAGATGAGAAATGTGTAGAGTTAATGGTGGTATGAGGTGGCCAGTGGACTAAACACCAAGTAACTTTACACTGAAGTCATTTTGTGTCTTTTTGTTGCTGTTTTTTGTGCATTTGTCGTACTTTCAATTTCAGTCACCAAAGACTGAGTACAGAGTAATCCAGACTCACACTGGACCTGTTGTCATTTTGTCTCTTTTCACAACTTTTTTTTTTCTTGTGTCTGTTTGCTTTTTTATATTTGTGATTGTGTTTTATCTCGTCATTTTTTTCTCTTTGTTTAAACTAATTTTGTGTCTCTCTGTTGTTATATTTTTTCATTTTGCAGTTGCCTTTTGTGTGCGTCGGTTGGATAAATATCTGTTCCTTTGTTATTTTTCTCTTTTCCTGCAACTTTGTCTTTTCATTGCTTTTTTGTGCATTTGCTTTGCAGTTTTTTCTTTCTTAGTTTTCCCCTGTTGTGATTTTTTTGTGTTTTGTGTTCTAGTGTTTACTGTCATTTTTGTCTCTTCTTGCAGGCTTGGTTTTTTTTCTCTCTTTGTAGTAACTTTTTGTATCTTTTTGTTGCCATTTTTATCTTTTGCGCTACATAAACAGTATAAATGATGGATGTACCTAGAGTGACGTCATCCACTGGTTTCTGAGGTCGTGTTTTTAAGCCTCGAGATGAGCATTTTCTCCGTTGCCATCTTGGTTTAAAAAAAGTGGATGTGATGAGGAGGAGCAGGTCCAACTGTCAGACGGTGATCTGGCATCATTTCCTAATGCCTAACTCTAACCCTACGATTCACAAGACAAATTTGTTTAAAGACTTTAAATAATAGTGTGAAAAGCTGGACTTGATATCAAGTAGTTGATGAGAACTTGTGTATAAATATTAAAATATCCAAGTATACTGTCTGTACAGAAGAAAGACATTAATGATCTCTCATTTGTCTTTATTTTGATTACTGGTGTAAGAACGTGGTTTAAAAAGTCTTCTCTGTTTTTGTTTCAGAGTCATAAGAACACATAGTTAGACTTAAAAAAGGTTGTAAAGGGTGAGATGGATTCCAATGTAACAGAGCCGGAGAGCTTCTGGGTATGAAACGCATGTAATGACTCACTTCCATCCCATCTCATCTGCATCAGTAAAATTCAAATAATATTCAATTTAAAACATAAATCCATGTTTCAGACTTGAAACATGCTTTTTGTGCCTAACCACGAGTTCAAGAGCATTTGTGGCTGTAAATGAGCACCTACCAGCACCTGTGCAGCTCACACAGCAGCTGGAGTCCCATTGTTGTTGCTAAGACGCAGAACAAAACCCTGACAAAAAGGCAGAATTACATTTTTACACTTTGGTAATTGTACTGACTGCCAACCGAGGTCATTAGAGGACTGATTTTTCTCGGCTAGACTAACAGTTTCCCACGCTGTGTTAGAGGTGTGTCTGTGTTTCCTCAACATTTTGTCAACAAAATGTCAAACGTTTGACATATATCAAATATCTAGAAAGAATCATCCTTTAATTTCATTCCTACATGTTACAACTAAAACATTTTTCAGGAGATGGACTCGACGTGGACCACCACTGTGCTCCTGGTGCCCTGCGTGGTCCTGCTAACTGCTGGATTTTTCCACCTCTATGGTGTAATCATGGGACTGTTGTCCAAAAAGTCTGTACGCAACAAGGTGGTGGTTATAACTGATGCTTTATCTGGGCTTGGAAAAGGTAACACACACACACACACACACACACACACACACACACACACACACACACACACACACACACACACACACACTTTGGTAATTTTAGGTGAACCTTTTCACAGCATCTTTAAACTGAACTTGGTTTCTTAGCAGTTCTGTATGTTGTGTGAAGAGTGTGCAGGCGTGTTTCACAAAGGAGGCGCGAGGCTGATCCTCTGCGGGAAAAACTGGGAGAAACTCGAAGAACTCGCTGATGATTTGGCAAATTCTTCGGATCCAACAGTGGTAAGTCTAAAAGCACTGAAATTAGAGATGATAACAGCTCGTAGACCGAAGGACCGTTGACAAAGTACTCAGTGAAGTACACTATATTGCCAAAAGTATTCACTCATCCATCCAAATCATTGAATTCAGGTGTTCCAATCACATTCATGACCACAGGTGCAAAAAACCTAGGCATGTAGAGTGATCCCAACTTTGTGCAAACAGTTTGGGGATGGCCCCTTCCAGTTTCAACATGGCTGGGCACCTGTCCACAAGTCTGTGCTGGAGACTTGTGAAATGGATGAGCAAGTTTGGTGTGGGAGAACTTGACTGGCACAGTCCTGATCTCAACCTGACAGAGAACCTGAGAGATGAATTACAGTGTAGCCTGTGACGCAAGCCTTCTCGTCCGACATCAGTGTCTGACTTCACAAATGGGCCTCTTGAAGCATGGTCAAAAATTCCCAGAAACAATTCTAAACCTTGTGGAGAGCCGTCCCAGAAGAGTCGAAGCTGTTATGGTTGCAAAGACTGGCCCAACATCTCAGTAAACTCTGTGGATTAACAATGGGATGTCAGACGAGAAAAATCCTTTGGGCAATATATTGAATCAGTACACTGTAAAAGATGTAATCACTAATAATGTGCAGTAAAGCTTCCTTTTCACTGGCATTTATTACCAGGCTGCATTTTTTGCTGGTGGAGCTGCTCTTAGGGTCTTTGGTGGATTGTAAATGTCAAAGTAATTTAAAAAATGAAGAAGTGAAAACTTACATTTTCTTCCCTTTTAAGATGATGAAACATTTTTGAATTAACTTGAACCACCTTTTCAGAATTACTAGGCTCCACATAAAAAGAGTAATTTCAGAGTTTTTGCTGTTCAGTATAATCAGAGTTTGCAGTGTGAAATAATGACTTAAATGTTTGAATGCAACAAAGCCAGAGAGCTTCTGAATATGAGACACCCCGTTTTTCATGTTATCACATTATGTAAAAATCACCTTAATCGGATCCTAATTAAGGGTTTGACTGAAAAGATCAAAGTGAAGCGACAGATGTGCATGAAGACTTGATGTTTCATGAGCTTCAAGCTCTTTTATCAAAGCTTCATAGATAATATGAACCCTCAACGGTCCTAGAACAGTTTGAACCTGTATCTTTTCTGACCCTTAAGGAAATAATAGGCCAATCGAAAAGCTCTAACTCTCGTCACGATGTGCTTCCCTCTCGCATTATCAAAAATGCCCTGAACACTATAGGACCCTGCATCTCACTTCTAATGAATTCATCCCTCTTATCAGGCTAACCCTCGCCAACCTTCATTGGCTCCCCGTCAAATACCGTATGGTTTTTAAAATCCTTTTATACACTTTTAAAATTTTAAATAACTTGGCACCCAGCTACTTAATCGACCTCCTTGACCTATACATCCCCATGAGAGCACTCAGATCCTCTAACCAGGGGCTCTTAATGCAACCAATGTCTCGACGGAAGAGTAGGGGGGATCGTGCTTTTGCCGCATCAAAACTCTGGAACAGTTTGCTGATTGATGTCCGTGCGTCGGAATCCAACCAATCCTTTAAATCACGTTTAAAAACCCACCTGTTTAAGCTTGCCTTCCAAACAACTTGGTTTTTAACTTTTCCCTGGTTCATGCTTGTTGCCACGTCACCATCTTATAACTGTATATCTTTTGCTGATAATTGTATTTTCCTGCTCCTTTACTGCTGTAACCCCGCAAATGCGGCTTGTCTGTGAAACACTTTGATGTACCTGAGACTTTGAAATGTGCTATAAAAATAAAATTGAAACAGAAACTGAACTGAATATCATAGATAACTACAGCATCAGGAAAACTAGGAAAACACTAAGAATTTACTGGGGAAAAAGAGGTAGAGCAGACAGTGAAGACAACAGTTATGAATATACAAAGACTGAATACAGGTGGAAACAGGTGGAAACAATCAAGGGATAACAAGATAAAGACAGTAAAGCTAAAGACAGACGGCACAAAAACTACCAAAATAAAACAGGAAGTAAAACAGGGAATAAACAAATCACTGGGGCACAGGGGAGGCAGGATAAACAGAAACTCAAGTAATTACATAAAAACAAAACCACAACCAAGAAGAGAACAAAACTCAAACATGTGAATACAAACATAAAGAAACCAACCAGGAAATAACTTATAAGAATACAAATCTCAAAACATCACCACACAAAAATCCCAAAATTAAAACCACAAATCAGGCACAAAATCCTGACATGATATTCTTAGCGTAAAGAATGATAACATGAAGCCAACACTTCAGTGCATTTTGTCAATAAGAAAAAAAATTCTTCCACTTACACAACAGGAATTAAGAAGACTCGAATATAAATTTACCTCCACTCCTATTGGCTGTTGTTCTGCCCGTCACATCACTTCCTGTGACCACTATTTGGCTTTATAGAACAGCCACTAATGTTGCTGCAGGTCACGTAGAGCCCACCGTGCAAATGTCACACATGATGCTACACTGAAATTCACCGTAGCGCCACACCCGTCAAGAAAAGCTCAAAACCTTCCACATTTGTTCTTCTAAAGACTTTTGTGTATGAAACACAAACAACTAATTATATTATTTCTGTCTCTGCACATTTATGTAAATTCTGTGTTTTTCAGCATGTTAGCTATTATTACTGCTATTACTATTACTACTAATAAACAGATTTTAATTGCTCAAATCATAAGTACTGCATTACAAGTGAAAGTAAATGAGATGTAGTCACCAATCAGCACCTTGCTGCCATGCAGACCTCCTCTTCTATGCTGTTTCTCCTCTTCAGACGTTTCCTCCTAAGTTGGTGCTGCTGGATTTTGGAGATACGGACAGCATGCCTGAGGCAATCGCAGAGATCCTGGACTGTTATGGGTGCCTGGATATTATTATCTTTAACAGCAGCATGAAGGTGAAAGCTCCAGCACAGACTGTGTCTCTGGAGGTGGACAAACTGCTGATGGACAACAACTACTTTGGGCCCGTCACTCTGGCTAAAGGTAGATGATGGGAACATGTTTAACTTTGACCTTCTAAGGGTGAGACGATGAAGGCTGAATTTCTCTTCCAGGCGTGCTGGCCTCCATGATCTCCAGGAGAAGTGGTCACCTGCTGCTGGTTAACAGCATCCAAGGGAGACTAGCTGTGCCTTTTCGCAGTACCTGTAAGTTTTTAAATTCCCTTTTTCATGAAACATCATTTTTTTATATATATATATGTTAAAAATGACTTAAAACAATCCATTATCAAAGTTTTCAGACTCCCTCAAAGACGATATTTAAAAATTTGAATGTAAACATTTTAAAATTCCAGTACAGAGTTTAGATTAGATTAGAAAAAAAGTTTCGATTATTCCTGCTGTTTCCTCAGAGCAGATGATGACAGGTTTCACTCTGTATCTTAGACGCAGCCTCTAAACACGCTGTTCAGGCCTTCTTTGACTGCCTGAGAGCGGAGGTGGAGGAGTACGGCATCTCCGTCAGCACCATCAGCCACAACTTCATCAGCTGCTCTGCGTCTGGAGCCCCAGCCACCTCCAAATCCCTGTGGTCGTGTGAGTAAACTCAGAGGAGGCAAGACAGATGTTCAAACACTTCTTTTATTGTTGAAAATGCTGAGTGTTATTTCCTCTTCCTGTCGGCTCACTGCAGTGTTGTACACTAAGAAGCCCCTCGGCGTTTCTCCTGATGAAGCCGCTGCGGAGATTGTGAAGACTTTAAACAATAAGAGGAAAGAGGTGGTGATTGCTCCCTCGCTCCCTAAGATGGCCATTTACGCCAGGTCCTTTTTCCCAAATGTGTTCTTTGCTGTGATTGGTGCAGGGGTGAAGAACGCCTCCATCGCCGCTGAGATGTAGATACTGCCTCAGCACCGGGATGATGGGACACATGACATGAGGTTTTTAACAAATCAGTGGATGTCAAAGATTTTTTAATGATCATTTGATGTTCGTGCGCATGGCAGTTCCAGATTTAATCCACATCACATTATCTGTTGCTGTTGGTTTAATTGAATTGTGGGAAAATCAGCGATATGATTTTCATGAATCATGAGGCTGCCACACAGAGTGGGGGCCAACAGGGGTCCAACAACAAAGGTTTGCCTCTGAGCTCCTAAGTGGGTAAATCCAGCCTGTGGATTAGTGTTTTGTCTTATACTCAGATTTGTGTGTAAAATATTGATTTTCTTCATTTTAATAAACAGAGTTTCCTTAAAACTCAACAATCAGGAGTTACAGGACTTACAGCACTTACTCATATTTATAAATGTTCACTTCTTCTTTAGTTTTCATAGCATTTCAATCAGAAAGTTACGTATTGAAGAGATTTTGCATCTGTTGCTGAATTTATGGACCTATTGCTGTAGGTTGTTGTTTTTGTTTTGTTTTGTTTTTTTTAAAAAAAAAAGGCTTGTTAACATATTATTGTTGGCACTGAGTCATGGTTTGAAGTGTAATAATTACTTTCACTACTGCCACTGAAAATAAACTGTACAAATAACAAGCTTGCAAAAAGTTCAAAATTTCAAATTATTTCTGAATAAGTTGACATTTCAAGAAACTAACCTGAAATTTGTAACTTAAGAGTGGCGTGTTTTTTTTTTCAAGAAGAAGAAACCAGCTTCCATACCTTACTGACTAAACCTCACAGAGAACTTAAAATTTTATCTATATCTATAGATATAGATATATATGTTTATACATATACATATATATATATGTATTTACTGCTCTATAATTTACGTCACACTTTGGAAATGTTTGTACTTACTTGACTCAAATTAACAGATACATTTACAAACAGCTTTTACATGAATGATGTTATTGAGCTTTAACAGAATCCTTGGAAATAAGATACAGAAATATTTTCATATTTGGGTTCATGTTTATGATCGAAATAGTTAGGGATGTTTCAAGGTCATGAAATTCATGACTGTGAAGAAACACACAGCTATATAAATATATCCTGGCTGCTTTTGTCCGAGGTGCTCTTTGAAATAAAATCACTGGGTTAAATAAATCAATCATCTTGAAACACCTCTGGGCTCTTAATTGAACAGTTATTTTGAAGCAAAAACGAAATTAATTTGAACTTAAATTTCAATGGTGGGACATAAAAACTGCATGCATGGAACAATTATTCTTAAAAATCATTTTATAAACTCTGTTCCCAACCACAGACGTCAACTTGTGGTTCTTTCAGTGCCAAATTTCTCTCTTATAATGTCTCTCAGTAGAGAGTTACAGAAATGGAACCAATAATTATAAAAAATACTAGGATTACTGTTCTGATATGACAGTTTTCAGTGAAATGAATATCCTATGAATCCCATTGTTTTGTTTTGAAGGTCAAAGGAATTTAATGATTAACTCCTGCCTCATGGCGCACTCTGGCGGACAAGTCAGAGAAGACCTGATCGTCGACGCGCTGTCGTGTTTTAGCTGTTTATTTATTTTAATTTTTTAAATAAATGGCTTTTAGAATACTTTCCAGAGTCTGTACACTGAGTCACGGACTGAAATCCTCTCAGACCGCCTTCAGTACGTTAAGCTCCGCCGGCAGTTTAAAGGTTGAACATGACCGACGTAACCAGCGCTTCACGGTCACCGCAGGCAGCAGTACTGGTAAGCACACAGCCCGAGTTGCAGCTCCCCTTCCCGCGTAGAGCCTTTAAGAGAGCCCGAGGTGTCGTCGCGGCCTGATGGAGGACATTTGAGATGATTAATTATTTTAAATTCAATATTGTGTTGTGTGATGTGTTTCTCTTTCAGTTGTTTATTTGGATCCCTCTCACACATAAATTGTGTGTAGCAATCAGAGCGCTCAGCGAAATTCCATTTAAAAATGTGTGTTTTAATGGTTTCTTTGGTTAAAGTCAGCTTCTTTTTAACCCATATCAATGTCATATATTTTAAAGGGTTCAGTGCCACTTAGCTAAGAGATCGGCATACTTATTGTGATCTGTACTAATGTATTTTGGTGAAATCTTTGCTAAGTCAAGACCTAGCACAACAAGTTGCAGGGGAGAAGTTGGGGTTTAAATGAAGGTATTTTTGATGGGAATTTGGTATTTTCTGTTCCAACTGATTTAATTTTGCTGAAAGTTTCACAATTCCCCATTTGAAAGAAAATAAGCTGTATTACTTTCTATGAAATAGCATGAGATAATTTAATCTAGGAAATACAAAAATCATGTGGTGATTTTTAATTTTTTTTTCTTCCTATAAGCATCTGCTTAATATTATTGTAATAAGGAGCCATTACTGTCCTCTTTCTAGCGGACCATGAATGTGGGGTGCTGAAATACAGATTCACTGGGGAGAAGGAGGTGGACCTGATGTCTACCTTCGTACCCGAGACATACAGGGGCCATGGTGTTGCAGCTCTGCTGTCGAGGGTAAAACTCCAGGTGTCAGTCAACTCGTTTCAGGTCATACGTGATTTTTTTCTGAGTAGTTTTAATGTTTGTTTTGTTTCTTAACAGGCTGCGCTGGACTTTGTGGTTGAAGAGAACTTAAAGGCTCATGTCTCCTGCTTGTACATAAAGAAGTATGTTGAAGAACAACCAGAGCAGAGATATAAAGAGTTTGTCATCACTTGACTGCAGCTTCTATGGCACCTACATGCTGTATGTCTGTGAAGGTTCTCAGTCATCCAGGTCTTCATAGTTTAAGGAGTCCAGACGCTTTTCTTTCCAAGCTCCTTAGACTACATACTGTAATTCTACCTCTAATTAACTACACTCGCACAGTGTGCAATGTACAAGTGAGAAATCTCACATCAATGTAATTCAATGTACATTTAAACAATTTTAAATGTAATGTGGACTATATTTGGATAAAATAACCAAAAATATAATTAAACCAATGGGTTGAAGGTGATATTTGTATTATAATAAGAACAGTTTAACAGATAAACTGTGATTCTTTTAAAAATATCAGACTGTGTGCATGCATGACTGAATTTTCTACCAATAAAATTCATTAAAATGTAATTAAAAACCTTTGTTATACTATACAAGCGTATCACTATATTATACATGCAGAATTATGTAGTTGATATGTAGAGTAAATAATACAACTGCTATGTTATTTTTATATTAAAAAGCTTACATAAAGGGACATCTGCTCATTTCCACATGTATATTTATTCCTGGACCCCACTAGAGTAGCTTTGCATGAGTCACAGTTCAAAATAAGTTTTATTTATCTCGTACTAGGCTTTGGTGTGACCCCTGACTTCATGCTCTGTTTGAAAGAAGCTTTCTGTTGATTGGCTGCCCCACATAAACAGCAGATGAGTGGGACTTCAGGGCTGATTGACCATAAAGTGGATATCCCCACTGTATGAGATCATACAGAGGCAAGTGTGGGGAAAAAAACAAAACAAACTAGTAGAGTCTGAGATTTTAATTCACAGGAATTACTTTTATATACACTGGCCTCATAATTTGACACTGTGGCCAGAGACTTTATGTATTTCTGTCTGTATATTAAGAAGGCAGTATAGGTCCTAATCTGCAGTTAACAGAAGTGGACTAAAGCTAATTAGTGCAGTTGATTAAATTTTTCCTGGCTGATCAATCCAGCTTTAGACTGAGAGATTGCTTGCAATTAGCATAAATAGTAACTAATCACAGAATCATGCAGAGGCAAAAGTAGAAAAGACTTTGTAAACCTTAGTGTTTAAAGTATCCTATCTCACATGTATTACTTGTACATACTTTGACCTCTTTGGTTGAAACTTTGGCCATGTGTAATACAAACCATATGGAACTAAGACGCAGTGTAATGTAGAAGCTTGTTTAGGTATCAATGTTATTAGTAATATAACTCTGTTATAGTGAGCCTACGTTAATAAATGCAGCAGAATTAATCACAAAAAGAAAGATTGTGGGGAAAATGGGCTCCGGTGTTACCACGAGCCTCGAATCACAGATGAAATCAGCGTGTTTGGCGAGCACAGCTGGATTCTCGCCAGCTGATGAGATTAATTCCCCCACAGCAACAGCAGCAGCAGCATGACAAGAGATTGGCCACAATCGAGCGTTTAATTGGGTTTGCTTGCTAGTTTTTAGAAGAGCAACAAAGTCAGTGAAAAGCACAGCTGTATTTAATTTCATCTTCATTACATCCTCAGTGACACAAACTGTGGGCTCGAGAGATATTCTGCTTTTTTTATTGTCTGCTTTTGTTCCAACAGATGTCAGTCTTACTCCTGTAAACATGTTTTCCTGCACTTCTGTGTCGGCCTGATGCTGTCAGCGTTTGAGTTACAGCATGTCTCACATCAAAAGTACCAGAGTATAAAGACAGCAGCTGTTTCAGGGGAGTTGACAGAAAAGGCAAATTCCTGATGTAACATCTTATCGATAGATGTTCTTTAAAAAAACAAATCCTGAACAGTCAGTCATGGAGAATATCTACAAACTTTGCAGCTGTCTTGGGTTTTTTCATTGTTGGAGTGGCTGTTTTGTGGTTGTTTCACAGGTTCAGTGGTTGTTTTGTATGTCTTGGCAGACATTTGTGTCCCAGTTTGCTATTTGACATTAATTTGTCATCTTTTTAAAGTCTTTTATAGCTGACCGACTGTCCAACATCAGATGTTACTGGACACTTCAAACAGAGTCTAGTCTGTGCAGGTAGACCTGCGGTGATTCGGCGATACGTCCCTGATGGTACAGAATGAGGTAATTTTCTCTTCCTCTTGCTGAGCAGATCATTGAGCCTCGTTCTTCAGAGGACAGTTTGATCAAACATAAATGAAACAGGCTGGCTCAGCAGAAGCTAAAGCAGAAATGAAGGATCAGTCTTTCATCAGGAGCGTTTACATCCAGTTTAGTGTGAAATGTAGCCCGTTTCCCTTCCCCACTTCTCACATTATCTTTTTTTTAAGAACCAGACACATCTGATGTGTGGAGAGGAACAAAATATGCAAAAAAAGTCCTGAAGTAAATATTTAAATCCAAGAACAAGAGTCAGTGTAGGTCCAGGAAATCAACCCCAGAAACGTTTCCATCTTTAACAGTACGCCTCTCCTTGTGGTTCTGGTACATTGTCCATTTCGACCTCGTACGCTGTTCCTGTGGACGGCTTGTGGCCATTGACCGGCAGTTCTAGAGGTGCCTCGGCATCAACCGGCACAGTAGTCAGGTACATGTCCCACATCTGCTCGGGGACGTTCATCTCCATCATGTTCTGCTTTATCATCAGGCTCTTCTCGATGTTCCGCCGTTTGTATTTAAACTCGATGATTGTCTTTGTGTAGCGGTTCAGTGCCGTCACTGCAGACCCCATGCAGGTGCCGAAAGAGCCCCATGCTAATCTGTGGAGAGGGTTAAAAAGAGGGTTAGCCTACTGCTGAGCTGCAGCTGTAAGAACCCCAACAATAAACACGGCTCTACACAGACGTACCAGCAGTGTTGTTTGTGCTGTGTGCTATTTTAGTTTACAATCAAGAACTGGTAAAATGTAATCCCATTCCCAGGGCTTCTGTCGCCTTCCAACTCAGTAGTTGTAACTGTATCCAGTCCTACGGATATAACCAATCATGTCAGCTACCTTGACAGCCGAGAGACAGACCTTTGCATTGACGACTTTTCAGTAACAAGTCCTCAGCTAATAAACATGCTCTTGATACTCCTCTTCTTCTGACTCTGACACTGATTATAATCTTCAGCTGTTTTTAGTATGACCCAAAATTAGCGATTGGGCCCATGAACTCACCAGCAAAGCATTTACTGAGTCTTTATTGTGAATAACTGGAATACATGCATCCATACACTGCAGTCATAATATCAACCCATCTGTCAACAAAAATAAAAACACAAATGGCAAAACTAAAACTCCCAGATTTTTGGGCAGGTATGCAACACTGCACAGTGTAGCAACAGACATGCCAAATCCTTCTCTTTAAATGTGCCTGGCACCCTTCATCTTCATTGTTCAGTGAGTACCATCTCTTCTGCACATAATCGCGTAGTTTTGGTGCAGTTGGTGAAAGCCAGTTGAACAATCTGGCTGTTCCAGGTGCTGCTAATCAAATGTACCAATTAAAATGATCAAAAAGTGTGAGAATTTTTGTAAAAGCTGACGTTTTGGAAGTTTTTCATTCATGTGAAATACGTAAGTAATGCCACAACCAGGTATGGGCATCCCAGCAAATTCATCCCATGGTCAGACTGTGCAATGCTCAGAAAAGTGCAAAAATCCACAGAGCTAAAACTCACTTAAAGTTCATGACAGCAAAATTAAAAACATTCTGAACGACTGTTGTGTGCAAAGGTTGCCAGCACAAAGCATGTTCTCTCTAAAAAGAACATGGCAGCATGGCTTAGGATTGCAGAGGTCAATCTGAACCAACCACAAGACTTCTGGAACAATGTCCTGTAGTTGACCATAATGCACAGCGCCACATTTAGAGAAAAACAAACACTGCATATCAACACAAACACTCCATACCAACTGTAAGCACAGTGGTGCAGGGGTTATGATTTAAGCTTGTTTTGACAGGTAAAAATCTTGGCCCAAACTGCACCATACAACAGTTTATTATTTCAAACACAGGAGCAAAACTACAATAGAATGGCTATAAAAAGAAGAATCGAGGTGCTGTACCTGTGCAGAAATGTGAATGGGAAAGCATGCCTCACCTCAGAAGTGTGACTCCTGGAAACATAAACTACTGTTACAACCTCAGAAAGAGTCTGCTAGAGTTTGGCTGTGGACAGTAGAACCACTGTCTACCAATGTCCGGTTCATCATGGAATTTTTGAACTCAGTTAAACCCACAATACTGCTGCCTAGCTGACTGATCGAGCGCCTGCATACAATACGGTGGCTGTGGATGAGTCTCAAGCCAGAGAGGCAAAAGATTGTTTAGAAAATGGAAGGTAGTGAGCCTTAATTTGGGCCGTGATTATTTGATCTAGTGAGTAAAAATGTCAAAACAGCCAGAGATGAAGGTTAAAGTTGCTTACAAATAAGACCAGCTGTAGTCCCATGTTTTGGGTCTCCAATCTTCTGGCCCGGTGGCAACAGCCAGCTGGAATATGGTAGTAAACATCATGTGGGCCACCATCCCACAAAGGCCTGAGAACAAAAAAAGATAAAAAGACACCAAGTCAACAAGTGACTGCTCATTCAAACCGCAAAAAAAGACCAAAACTAAATTTAATAGAGTTGGGTTTGTGAATCTGTGACAACCGAGAGAGGACCATACTGATGGCTCTTTATCGTAAAATTTATATGAAGCAATTTATTTGTGTATAAGATTAATATTTGGTTCTTTTAGAGGCTCGTAGTGCTAAAGTATGAGTAAAAGATCACCTGTTTTAACATGGGAGTAGACAGATCCCTACTTCTTTAAGATTCCAATCTTTCCAGTTTTTATGCTGGATTTTTATGTTTTTCCTGCTAATATGTTTTTGTGTTATTTGTTTTCTATGCCTTTTGTCTTTTCAATGTTTTTTTTATCCTAATGTTAATCTTGTTATGCTAATGTAGTGTTAGCATAACAAATTAAGTGTTTTAATACTGATATAATGTATTTCTGTTTTTAATAGAAATACATTGTTTTTCTAAAAACAATTTTTATGAATTAGGAGGGGTAAGAAAATAGAATTTAGTTGAATATGAACTGCACGGCCCCTTAGTTCCAGTTAATGAAACTCTTATTGATTCAACATACCAAGAAAATTTCATGGTCCCAACTTTGTGGGAACAGTTTGGGAATGGCCCCTTCCTGCTCCAGCATGACTGCACAGCAGTGCACAAAGCAAGCTCAAGAACAGTTTCCTCCCAAAAGCCATAACCATAAACGCAGTTCCACCCCCCATTCCAAGGACTTTCCTCTATAAACCACCACCGTGCAATATTTAATTCTACGTGCAATAACTCAAACTATATATACATAACACTATTTATTTACATATTTATTTCCTTTTTTTTACTGGATTGTATATTTGTACATTTTATATATTTTTTTTCTCTAAATACTGTTCATATGTATATAATGCTGCAGAAACTGTGCATCTCATTGTACATCTGTATAGTGACAATAAAGGCATTCAATTCTATTCTATCCTCTAAGCTCCATAAAGACATGGGTGAGTGAGTTTGGTGTGGACAGAGTCCTGACCTAATTCATAGAACACCTTTGGGATGAATTAGAGTGGAGACTGTGAGGCAGGCCTTCTCATCCAGCATCAGTGTCTGACTGCACAAATGTGCTTCTGGAAGAATGGTCAAAATTCCCATTAAGTCACTCCTAAACCTTGTTGGAAAGCCTACCAGAAGAGTTGAAGCCATTATGGCTGCAAAGTGTGGGCTACCATCATAAAGCTAATGGATTAATGGGATGTCACTGAAACTCATATGTGTGTGAAGGCAGATGAGAGAATACTTTTGGCAATGCATTGTATTTATGATTTGTGAAAAACGATCACATGCAGTAAAAGACATTATAAACTCCAAGTGTGGATGATCCACATTTGTAAAACATTAAAAGAGTACATGAAATGACTGTAGTGACGGCTGAAGCCTGAAACATCCCTGCACAACGCATACGTGATTTTCTGACTGACTCTGGGTGAGGTGGACTGGCCTGCCTGATCCAGGCTCTCCCTCAATCAGCAGCCTGCCCCTTCACAGCTGCTTTTCTTGGGATTAACTAATAACAACGGGGGGGATGGGAGTCGGGGGATGGGGGGAGTTGAGGGGGCGGGAGGATGCTCCTCTGGGCAGGTCTTGGCGCAGTCCAAAACCGCAGCCCCGGCTTCAATCGGATTAGTCCAGAAACCAGCAAATCCTCCAAGGCAGCGAGTGGACGCAGAGCAGTTAGCTGCTGCGAGCGCTCGCTCACTGTCAGCCTCATCTCATCCAGCCACCATGACCTGCTGCCCTGCTGCTTTTATTTACCGCCACACGAGCTTCACCTATAATTTATCTCCATTTTTCTTGTCGATGTTAAAGGCTCTATACTTTAAGTCTCTCCTTATTTAGTATTTAAAGATTTAATCACGGGTTTAGGATAAAGTTGATTTAAGCAGTCAGCAGCTATAACTCCTCTTATGAGCAACTGTTGGCTTTAATAAACATGTCCCACCAACATCCATTTACAGAACATTTATCAGCAAAAAACAAAAAATTGTTTAAAGGTTTAATTAAAAGTAAAGAGGCATAAATGCTTAAGGGGAATTTAAGTTGTGAACATGAATGTTTTTATAACCTGCACTGGAGCTCATTATGCAGTGTTACCTGACAGGGCAGTGCACATGGCAGCAAAGGCACTGAGCTTCAGTTTGTTCATGACACTGAAGCAGGGGCACTGCTCCAGAGTCATCAGAGCCCCGCCCGCGAAGAGCAGGGTGAGGTACAGGGTCTCCGCCACGATACACAACCATAGCACTCCTGTGAATACAAAAAACAAACAAAAACAGGGAGGAAGCATAATCCTGCATGTCTAAAGGCAGACAAGCATGCATGTACAACAGGTCTGCTCATTTTATGTCTGGAGATCTGAATGAGTCTGTCTAGACTGCATGGATTTATAAAATCAGGACAGCAGCTGCTAATTCTAGATTCCTTACAAGCAAGACTTGCAAAGGTAAGATTTCTCAGTATGAGTGTAGTCGAAGGCCCTTTCCCAACCATTTTACTGAAACTGCATTAAGTTTTATAGCATTATTAGAAATAATGTTGGATAACATATTTAGAAAGTCACTGATACTTAGATATCAAGCATGTAAAATACTGTAAATCATCTTGAGGCATTCACGGTACATGTAAGTGTAAGACTGTGTCTTGGTTTAGAGACAGAGACATAATGTTTGTCGTTGTGAGACTCGAGTGTTTTATATGCCCCACATCCACCCTGGACTCCTGAGCTGCGTTAAATTAACCCAGTTAAAACTGGAATAACAACAGGTCAACAACAAGTCCATGTAATTTACATTGATTTAATTCATATTAGTTTATGGCAATGTTTTTAGTTTAAAATCTTCTTTAATACAAAGTCATGTTGCTTTTGTAAATTATCGTCCCGTTAAGCATCAAATAGAAACTAAAGACGGGCATAGATACCTAAGACCATGCAGCATCCTTGACTTCTTATTCAGATGTTTTGAAGCCCCAAAATGGCAAAATTGGAGATTCCCGAGCGGGCCTTTATGAACTAATGGTTGACATCGTGGGAACTATGTCCATCTTTTATATACAATCTATGTTATCCTCTTGAGGTCAAAGTACCCATAAGGTAACAGAAAACTCTAAGAAATCAAAAGACAGTTAAAAATATAAAAATCTCACCAACCTCTTTCATTTTCAGGTGCAATATCTGAGAATTCTCGACATTCAAACCCTGAAAAAAAGGGGAAAAAGTAAGTTTTCTTATGTAGAAGAATCCACTTTGACACTAATCACGAAAACACCCTTAAAAGCTGTAATTCCCAGCATCAGTTGTACGCCAAAATTATTCGCTGGGTCATTCCAGCTCAAATCAACGTGGCCATTCTGCTCGACCATCTCCCGTTTGCTGTAAATTTCATTATGCACAGTTTGGACAAATACAAGAAAAAAGTTCTGTATAGATGATTTAAAATTTCATAGCAGTCTTTTTATATAGCCAAACTTTGGACCATAAACTTTTTATGCAAATTGAGCAGAAAATGTTCTACAAACTTTGCTGATTTAATATGGAATTCTTTTTTAAATGTGTATCTGTAAGAAAATCTCACATTCATGGTTATTTGTTCAATCAGCTATGCAATTCTTGTGATTGTCAATAAAATGAATTAAGTGCACTCAGTAGTATCAAAAATACTTACAAGTATTTTTTTTACATGAAGTCATGACTTTTGAATATTATATATTTTTAAAAGTATATTTTGATATAATGTGAGTCCACAAACACTGACATCTTTGCACCGCAGCCGCAGCCGCATATATAAAACTGATTGTAGCATCTGATGATATTTTTTTGTGATACGGCACCTTGGTGTTGGAGCTCCCAAGGAACTGACTCTTGTGCTCTGATCATATTGGTGAAAATCAGTAGACAATTTGGCTCTTAGTTGCATGCAAATCCTTATAAAAATGTATTTTTCTGAGATTTATTACCAGAGCTTATGAAACCAACTGGGGCGGCTTGCATGCAACAGCAATGGCTGTAATCTGGAAGCTTTACTGTTTGGTTTATTTTGCTCTGTAACAATGACACTTTCATACACCCTACATATGTCCTATAACGTGAAATTTTTATAGGGAAATTTATTTCTATTTGAAAACATTTGTATTTTTCTTCCTCCATGCCAGGCAGATTGCTGCTTATCTGTCAGTATGATTCCTGTGGAAAGCATGTACACGTTTGTAATTAGGTTTTATGTTTCGCTTGATGAGATTTAGCTTTGACCTCAAGTAGAAAGCTGTAGTTATGATGCAACATGAAGGACCTTTTTGCAGTACCTGCATGCAGCATGTCACAGCTTTAATCCTAATCTGTACTTTGTCTTTTTCATTTTCCTCGTGCACTACCTTACCCCCTCCACAGGTGTAGCTTTTTCATTCATTATTATTGGTCATAATGACCCAAAATATTACTTAAGAACAATATTGCACTGTTTGAAATGCTATTTCCCTATACACAGGCATAAAACAACAGAAAATCTAGTTAAAATGTGCTGAATTTAGACCTAAAGAGAATTTAACCCAGCTTACTCGAGTGCCAAAGCACACTCGCAGCTGTTTATCTCACCTTATCTGTGCATTATACATAAATGACCTTAAATGACTCAAGAGATTGCCTCCAGATGGTGCGATTCCAGTAACTGGGTTGACATTTATAAGCTGTAGATTAACTTGAGAGACTGTTTTGTGCGTTTACAGGAGCTGCTTCCTCCATTAGCTCTTCCTGTTTTTGAACGTCTGCAGCCCCAAAGCTAAAGGGCTGAAGAGCTTAGGGTCATCTTACCGTTCATGTCGGCCGCCTCCTCGCAGGAGTAGAATATCCCCGTGTGGAACTTCCTCATCAGAAACTTCTCCTCCCCCGTCTCAAAGATGTACTGCACTAGGCGGCTGTCGTTGAGGTTGGTGCTGTTGAAGCGGATGCAGTACCACTCCTTCTTGTTCACCGGTGGGCCTGTGCAGAAGGGTTTGGCCACCTTCCTGGTCCCCTCGCACCAGTAGCTGGTGGTCACCGCGGATAAGGCAAAAGCAAACGCCACAAAGTTGAGGGTGAGCGCCAGAGAAGCCCGCCGCCCGCGCTCTAGCCTCATGGTCGAGGCAAGGCCAGAGGAGATGAAATGAAAAGGCAACTAATCCTGGCTTTTGATATGTAGCCACCGTGTTTCGCCTCCCAGCGGATATATCAAATCTTCATAATCTTGTTGCATTTGGGGCTCCTTGGGTGAGAAGTGTGTACATCCCTCTGCCGGCTCTTCTGATGTGCTGCCACCTTGATGAAAGGGTGCATCCTCTGCACTCCCACAGAGACAATAGAAACCCATGGCACTATTGGTTTTCCTTCATTTGAACTCCTAAACTGTCCCCTCTGTGCTGCCACTCCAAACTCATCGCTCCTCCCCTTCTACAAAGCTCTGCCTGCAACATTATCCATTACAAATGGCAAATTATAGTCCAGACTTCCTTTGAACATATTAGCAAAAAGCAAAGATTACAACAAGCTTAGATTGTAATCCAGAAGCAGGCTCTTCCCTGAGTTTCCTGCATTTGCAAAGTAATTGCAGCCGCAGGCATAAGATCAAGTCCCTTTTTACAGTTGGTGACCTGTGACATAATGTGGACAGTCTCATATGAAAATCCATTCACTGCGTGTGTGTGTGCAAGCAGGGCAAATCTCTTCTAATAGCCTGCTGATGTAGCACACAAATGAAGACAAACTACTTAGAAGTACAGTATCTGAAGGAGACAGATGGTTGGAGGAAACATCTGCTGCCTTTACTCTGATGCTTTTGTCTATAATTTGCTGTCTTTAAACTTGTCGTAATTTTCTGCAGCTCAAGAGTTTCGCTAACAAATGTGTCGTCTTTGCTTTGACCTATAGACAAATGACTTTAAAAGCTGACATGCGCAAGTGTCGTGGGTAAGTTCCTCAAATCTCATCTATTATTAGAGACTTTCTATGGAGAATGTCGAGTAAACCAAACAGACTTGCTCTACTTAAACGTGCCTTTGGAAACATTTATCATCCATCACAGTCTTTTCATTTTCAATGGCCCAACAGATTTTGATGTAAACAAAGACTTTTGCCTCAAACAGCAAGTAGGCAGTGCATGAAAAACAGACACTTGGCCCTGTGAAGCTCTCCAAACTTAGCTGATTCCCAGCTGTTAATGGTGTTTTACAGATTGTGAAGCTGGCATTCACAGGTGGTGAACTCCAACGTGATTACCATCACAAACTCTAACAAAAACACTGATGTTGTCTATTGTTTTGCTACCATCAAAATTATTGTTTAAGGGTACAAATAATACGTACAAACTGCAAAAATTATGCTTCCTGTATTTGCCACTTCAGGCTGATGTTAAAATACGAAAATGGCACTTAAGCATGATCATTAGTATGCTAACTGTGTCGTACAATAAACCACATAGCAGCTTCTATGGACAGTTTCTCTCTTTGTAACAATTGTAGAAGTTGAACTGCTTCATAATGCTGAGTGATTGGATACTGCAAAGCCAATCCACCATAACACTTATTCTGGAAGAAATCAGTGTCTAACTTTGTAAGCATTTTGGCAGAAATATTTTGTTTTAATTTAGGGATTTGAGATTACATAATTTTTCTAGTTATGACTTCAGAGTACTCTGAGACATTAGCAGTGTCTATTTCAAGTAAAACTACCAAAACAACAACAACAACAACAACAACAACAACAAAAAGATGCCATTTTAGAAGACCTGTTTCTTTATTCTTTTTGGTGGTTTTAGCTGTTAGCCTCGATGAAATTAACTGTAATAACCTTGGTGGTCCCTGCATTAGGACAAATCACAAGTGGACCAGAGAGGGTTCTCCATGGGCAAGCCCACTATGGGTTGCCCATAGAAAATCATCTATTGGTGCCCACAAGAGGCAAAACTAATGCAGCGGCTAGCTCAATGGGGCGGCCCCCAGAATCCCCACATAGGGGTCCAAAAGGGCAGCCCACAGTTCACCTACACTTACCCACTCTGAGCCCTCATGGGTGTGTTTGCAGAGTTAGCACAGTTAAATTGTTAACCAAGCTTGCTAGCTTAGCCGATAACTTCAGTAATGTATGTAATGTATGTATAGGAAAACTATTGTTTGCTAACATTAGAAGAAAGCTAGTTTTATGTAATGATGCCCATCTGGGCAAAAGTGGAAAGCTGCCAAAAGAGTACTCAACTTTATTGTTTTCAAAGGTGTCTCTGAGCTGTTGTGTCCAATAAATAATGCTAGCAAACACTGATGTCGCTGCTCACACAGACAAACTGCAAGTTATTGCAAGTTAAACTAAAATACTGTATGAAGTAGATGAGACTGTGTAATTGTTTCTAAATCTTATGGCTGATTTGGTAACTTTGTTTGTCAATTAATTATCTCCAGGTTACCTGTATCTTAGTTGCTAACATTATCCTTGCAAATTTGCTAGATTACTGTAGATTACTTTGATAACTAAAGTAATTCCAACTTACTTAACTGATTTAGCCATCAACAAATCAGGTAATGGCATGAAACAAACATATATTGTCACGGTTTGGCAGGGCAAACCGTGGGGATGTAGGGAAGGAGGACCCAGGCGCAGAGCTCTGTGTGTAAACAGTGCGTTTATTTACAGTGTATGGAAAAAATAACAATAAATCCCCGTGCTCTCCCCTGACTCCCGTGTCGTGTCTCTCCGTGAAAAGTCCGTGTCTTAGTGCTCTCCGCTCCCGTGTCTCAGCACTCCTCATGCTGGCTGCTGTCTGGCGCTCCACACTTCTCCTGGGGACACAATAAAAGCAGCCGTCAGGGCACATACAACCGCAGGCATACACACACTAACTAAGCTCAACTGGATGACTAACGTGGCGTCTCACACAATGATCCCGCACCGATGGGAGCTCCAAGACTCTCCTAAGTAGCTCCCCCGACGAGCCCTGATCAGCAGCAGGTGTGTGGCAGGAGCTTCGTGTGTGGCCAGTCCCCTAGCAGGGCCACACCCACCAGGCCTGACATCCATGACATCCATCCTACAGCCAAACACATATATACACACACCCACACATACCTGCCTATACAGAAATGTGGACACAGAACAGCAGCACAGTATCACCTATACATATAACAATATAATTCATAACTGCTCAGGGTCCTGGGTCAGAGCGACCCAGGACCCTGACATATATAACTAACAGCGTGGGGCACTTAGCCAGTTAGCTGTAACCTAACTGTGCAGCATGTATTTGACATTTTGCCCAAGTCGTTATAAGTACTGAAACTCAGGCGTACAGTATATGCACTGGTCTCTCAGTTTTTGTTTACACTGCCCTGTGTACAGTAGTGTGAGCACTGGCAGCTGTGCAGATCATTTAACTGCCCTGGATTTGTAAACTCCTTTAAAGTATCCGAGATGTCGAATTTTCCCTCTCATCATCCTCATCATGTTTTTGGAGTCAAATCGAGTCAAATCCAGAACACACTCAAACGATTCATATAAACTAAAACACAAAAGCTTAAAAAGAAACTGTACTCCGGGATTAGTGTGATGAAAATCCACAGTAATGACCACGATAAACTCATGTAGGGACAATTTGACTTAACCGTGTTACACAATGTCCACTACAGTCATAAGATTTAAAAGACAAGGCCATATTAAAATGGGTTTCATCTGGAGTAGACACTGATAGAAAATAAACAATAACAAATAATATAAGGGGGATTTTTGACCGTCTGTATGTTTGCCTCATTGCTGGCATTTATATGGTAAGTAGGCATAGACTTTTAGTGATTCCTCTGAATGCACATAGATTATACTGAACATTAGCTTCCATGTAATAAATTACAACCACAGGATACTTAAGTCCAGCGTTACACTTGATGAAGTGGTAAGCCGGTTGGTACAATGAACAGTTCCCAGGCTCATTGCTTTTTACATAATAATACCTGCCAGTTTGCGAATGACAGATGTGAGGTTTGAGCGAATGCCTTTTCCCCTGACGTACAGATGCTCAACATTTTGTGCAATTGTGAACTAAACCTAAACGATTATGTAAAAGTATGTAATGGTATTTTAAATGTGAAATGATTGACCTGGACTTTACCTAATCTGATTTTGCAAAGGTAGATGCAGATTTACACAGAGACTCTCCCGGATTATGTTTATGCATAAAGGAAAATTTAGGATTGCTTTGTCCAACTTTAACTTCATTTAAAATGCAGAAAAATCCAAATAAATGTGCACTGGCTTTCACTTCATTCACCAAAGCTGGTACACCTTGCACAGGATGAAACAGGATTATAATCAGCTGTTATGTGTGTCAGCAGTGACCTCTTGGTCCCTGACGCGTGAGAGCTGCCGATAGATTATTGTAGATTAATTCTGATGCTGATCACAGTATAGCACAAATACTCAGTTGTGGTCCAAAGACATGCAGTTAGTGTGGTTAGGTTAACAGAGGATTCTAAGTTGCCCATAAGTGTGAATGGTTGTCCGTCTCTTTGTTAGCCCTGCGACAGACTGGCAACCTGTCCAGGGTGCACTCTGCCTATCGCCCTAAGACAGCTGGGATAGGCTCCAGCCTCCCCTTGACCGTCAATTGGATAAGCAGAAGAGAATGGATGGATGTATTAACATAAAGATGATTTTGGAAATTACCAAAACTGTTAATTTAGGACAGCTGTAGAATAAACCTTACATTGGGTGGTGGTCTAATACATTTGTTTAACACTGTCTGGTTTAGTGTAAGCAAATTCCTCCCTAGTGCCAATGATAAAAGATGGCACCAGTCTAAGCTCGTCTTTCTTTGGCCCCAAAGTCAGTATTATTATACTTCAACCCTGTAACTAAATATTAGAGTGTATTTACACAAATTCTGCTTAAAAAGGCAAATATCCTTCCAGATGTTGAGCTTCTAAGTAACGGCCACCTGCCGCCTTTAATCCGCTGCGCTTGCCTCCTGTATTTAACTCTGTCTTCAATATAAAGGTGTCATAGCAGTGTGACGCAGTTATCCCCCTTAATCTTCAAGACAGCTGTCTGGATTTAGGCAGTGATGATCATAATCCCATTTGGCACCTTGAGGGGCTCGACAGAGCGAACACAAGACAGAGCGCACAAACGCCACAGAAGTTTAACGGCCAATCGCAGGAGATACAAGAATTTAACCTTTCTTGATCAGGATGGGGAATACTAAGAGCAGCGCTTTGTCGAAGGAGCTCCTGGAAGAGCTGAAGTCCAACACCAAATACACAGAGGCCGAACTGTGCACCTGGTATCAGTCCTTCCTTAAGGAGTGTCCCAGCGGGAGGATCAGCAAGCAGCAGTTCGAGGGCATCTATGCCAGCTTCTTCCCAGACGCGGACCCCACGGCGTATGCGCGGCACGTTTTCAGGAGTTTCGACACTAATGCAGACGGAACTTTGGACTTTAAGGAGTACATCGTCGCTCTGCACCTCACCTCCGGGGGAAAGACTCTGCAGAAGCTGGAGTGGGCTTTTGGCCTCTATGATGTGGATGGAAATGGAACCATCAGCAAAAATGAAATCCAAGAGATTGTTAGGGTACCTATACTTCATACTAATTTTATCTGTTCTGAATACACTAAAATTACATGACTAAACTGAATTCGCGTTACATTCATCTATTGAATAATCACAATCACTTCTGTGAATGTGTAAATGGACCTTTGATGATTTCAATTTTAAGCCACAGCCTCCTCCAAATTACTCCACTTACAATTACTCAAAGAAAATGTAATATTCCGACGAATATTTGATTAAATTCATCATGAATCATTGGTTACACCTATAAAATGTGTTTACTCTCCTGCAGTCAATATTCAACATGATTCCTGCTGACGCACAGAAGAAGCTCCCTGAGGATGAAAACACGCCGGAGAAAAGGGCTGAAAAAATCTGGACATTTTTCGGAAAGAAGGAGAACGGTAAACCACACTTTATTAACTCTCATCTCGTTATCTGCTGCACCTTCACAAGGCACAAGCATTTTGTTGACGTTTCTTTTTTTGGTTCTTTGCAGATAAAATCTCAGAGGGAGAGTTCATTCAGGGCGTGATGGACAACAAGGATATCCTACGCTTGATACAATATGATGAACCTCAGAAAATCAAAGACAAGCTGAAAGAGAAGAAGCAGTAGAGTACAGGCTAAAAACAGAGCATAAAAAAACCTCACGTGGTTTTAAGACTGATTTTTGTGGTTATATTTTAACCGCTTTAACCACATTTCTTGTTTTTTATTGTAATTAATCATGTTCATGTTCTTTCTGGTAAACTAGGCAAACTGTTTCATTTTTTGTCATTGCAAGTAGTAAGTAAATAGGGAGATTAGGCACATTTGATAAAATAAAATAAAATAAAATAGAAGCTGAACAACTGTGCAATGGATCAATTTTAAACAGTGTAACCGCTCAGGCTAGAACAGGGATGGCAACGTGAATGTTGGGAGTCAAAACAGTTGGGAGTCATTTTTACTTGAGTTGCAATAAATTTTATTAATAACTCCTTTGTGGATCCATATTCACACTTTACAAAGGCATCCATAGGCTGGATTGGACATTTTTGGCGTGTCCGTTTTGTTTAGCCTCCTTGGTTTAGATGTTGTACTTTGTGTAAACGAGCTGATTTCATGCAGTTAAATCTTTAAATCACACAATTTACAATGGACAGCGCACAAGTTTGTTCGTTATTTTAGTTTGTTCAATTTTGTTCAAATATGTTTTGTACATTTTTTGTGTAGTTGTGGCAGTGAACACGTTAACTCATTATTTGTTTAAATGTTCTCTTTTGTGTACATGAACATGAAAACCTGTCCGTAAAGGTGTATGTGTGTTATGTTTTGTGATTTTTAAGTGTCGTTGTATAACATGGTAATATCCACCAAGGACACTTCAGCCATGTCCTCGACTCTTTTAAAAAGCAGTGTGTCTGAAACATGCATTTTGAACACACTTCCTTTCCACTTGGAATTTGTTTTAACTGATATATTTGTAGTGTTTACACTGTTTCACAGAGTGACTCATCCCAACCAACTGTAGTTTGTATACATCTTTATTTTGGATTATCTTTACACATATATTTACTCTGGTTTGGTTTCCAATGAAACTTAGTTTGGTTTCTGTATTTTAATCCTTAAACGTTTATATTTTAATTACATTTATATTATCTGGACTATTTATTAAACAGCCACTAGACACACCTGATTTTTATATTAAAACAGGTGGAAAATACAAATGAGGACAGAATTATTTGCCCCCTTGTGAAAATTCCTATTTTTAAAGGTAATTTGGAGAGGGAAGGAATTTACAAAAGCTTTCCCAAACATCCTACTGTTATTTTGGATGCTTACATTTCTTTACTTTGTATACAGAAACAATATTATTTCACATTAACTACCCCCGATGATAACAGTCACTGTGTATCGTTTTTCCTTTTCTGCAGTCTGTTGTTTTAGTCGGTTGATCTGATGGTCTTCTGTCATGAACTTTGGACTTCAGTTCACCCCACAGATTTTCAGTGGGATTCAAGTCAGGGCTTTGTGACATAATCAGCGTCACTCTGAGAACGGGGTATAGTTTCATTCAATCTTTCCTCGGGTTGTCCTCGGCATGCCTCAGTCTGGCTTGAATGTGCCTCTTCTGCAGAGTTTTTCTTGGTCCACAGTCTCAGAGTGCATTTCTCTGCAGGCTTCTAGTGATTGTCTTTTCTGTGAATACACATCCCTACTTGGCTAACTCCTTCACTATCGTCTTGGCAGTTGTCCTGGGGTTAGTAGACACATCTCTCACTAGTTTTGTTCACTTCCTACCTCCACCAGGCTTGTTCTGTACTGTATGGCTCTTTTTAAATATCTTAATACTTCTCACTCCAGTTCTTGAAATGCTGTGATAACTTTAGATCTTCATCTCCTGCTTCGTCTAAACTGATTTCTTTTGTTTTTAGAATGATATTTTCTCAAGTGACAGCTCAAACCCTTGCTGAAGTTTTTATACTGTGTAAATTGGAAGATAACACATAGTTTTAGCCTGTTTTACAAGCACAGCAATAAAAAGGTCAGTTTGTCAGGGCGCTAATATTATTGCCCTTTAAGGTTTTTTATTTTTTCTGGAATAATTCGATGGTTGTTTCCAAATAGAAATCATTTATTCGTTCCAAGGAAAACAATTATGATTAAAAATGGAGAAATCCCTTGCTCTGTTAACAAGCACTTGGGGAAAAGAGATCACTTTTGATGACAGGAATATCCAGCCTGGTGATAAGTCACCTCCTCTAACATGTATACCTAAAGACTCAGTTTCCTGACTCTGCAGTGTTATGAGCCGTCCTGACACTCAGTGGTTGCATGCCAGCCTTTTATTGACAGCCAATTTACTCTCTAATACATCTGGCAGCTCTCCAGCGTGTTTTTTTCACACTTGGATTCATTCATTAGATTGAAAGCAAGAAAATCGGGATGAGAGCTCCTTATGAAGGGAATTAGGCTCAGGTTAACAACCCTTCTGTATCAGCCAATCCTATTAGGAGCTGAAGGTCAGTTGAGACACACAGCCAACTCACAGTTAGGATAATGCGGGCTTGGCACAGAGAACGATACACTGCTCCAACATGCTCCCCCGCATAGATCATTTGCTTCCCGCGGTCCAACTTGAATCCATTAGTATATTTTACTTTTAGTTTAACTTTTCTTTGTTAAGCTTAGGCTACGTCCACACTAGCCCGGATAGATGTGAAAACAGCGTTTTCGTCTGAAAACGCTCCACGTCCACACTAGTCATTTTCAAAGAGTCCACACTAAAACGACCGAAAATGCTGACGTTGCAGTTCTGTGCATGCGTGAAACGCAAGATGACTCGACCTGCGTCATTTCCCTCTGCCGTTTATTTACATTCCGGCTCTTTGAATCGTGGCAGCGAAATGGCAAGACAAAGCAACAAATTTTTCAAGTGGACTGATAATGAGGTGGAGTTGTTGCTCTGAGTCACCAACGAGTACAAGGTTTCCAAAGCAAACGAGAACATCGACTGGGAGACGGACCAGAACAAATACGCAAAATATTGGACCGCCTCAAAGAACAGTATCCGGTTGTTCAGTGATGACGCGACGAATCCTACTTCCGGGCCTAAAGTAGTCTGCGTTTAATATGGCTTTTGTGTTGTTAACATGTTTAATGTTATGTATTTTCTTCTATTTGATCTCAAAAAGCTCCTAAAACAGTCAGTGATCACTGTTGACCTCCCTCGGCTTTTATTACCGCTAATCATTTATTTAAGCTCAGTTTTTAAAACCTTAGGATGTACTACAGCCCAGCCCATGCAGCAGTATATGAATGACTAACCTCGTATTGTGGATGGATTATCTCAGTTGTTCTCCTGGCTGAAGTTTGGTCCTTTTACAGCATCCTGCCATGCGATTACATTTGTTCCTGACCACCGAGAACACTCACGTTAACTTTTATCGAGTGGAAAAAAAGTTAGCTTGTTTATATTATGCTAACATAGCTGTGTCGCTAGCGGTCACGTAGCACATCATTATATACCAGCTAGCCCAACTTCAGTAACCCTACAAACGTCACTGCTGTTTAGTTTTCTGTCTTCATTTATGCTGGAAGTGATAACAGAGCTGTACGTTTTAATTTGTTTCCAAAACCCCGCAGTCAGGACATGCTATATTGTATTTAGATAGAAGCTAGCGAGCTAACTCCCTGCTAACTTCTAACTCCGTTAAATGTCATAAATTCCGTTTTCATGGATGCCTGGATGTTAAACTCAATTGTTACACCTGGTAGAGCAGAACGCTGATCATTTTATTAAAGATGAAAGACTTTAGACAGTTTTTCAACTCTCAGTAATGCCATAGTGATCGTTTGATATATGGACCTGCAGCGGAGTTTAGGTCCAGACACGGCTAGTGACGTCAGACTGAACAATCAGATTACATGACTGGGTAAGTGGTCACATGACTGCATCATATGACCAACATGCGTCATCGTTTTAGAAAGTCTGCGTTTTCAAGTGTCCACACTGCGACGGGACAGCTCCGTTTTGAAATGTATGCGTTTTTGAGAGCGTTTTCAAAACGCTGTCTCAGGCTACGTCCACACGTACCCGGGTATTTTTGAAAACGCAGATTTTTCTATGCGTTTGCACCTTTCGTCCACACGTAAACGGCGTTTTTGGTCACTGAAAACGGAGATTTTTAAAAACTCCGGCCAGGGTGGATATTTTCTAAAACTCCGTTTTTGCATTTACGTGTGGACGAGAAAAACGGAGAAAACGCAGCGTCAAAGGTGTGCGCCTTTTTTGACGTCACACTGTGCGCCACGTTATTGTTTCGGTGAAATGAATTTCTACAATACTGTTACTGTTAATTCTACTCTCTGCAGTGTTTAAATGCTTACATATACACACACAGTTACTGTCCCTCCACACATACGACTCGGTTCTGCTTCTATGCCCCAGCTTTGTTTACTTTTTCCCACCGAGGCTTCTAGACTTCTGATTGGCCAACATTTCTACACGGTTAGGAATATAGCGCCACCTGCTGCTTTGGCATGTTCCTAGCAGCGTTTTCCTTCATTTCTGCCTTTACGTGTGGACGGGGTTGTTTTTTAAAACAAAAACGGAAAATCTCCGTTTTCAAAAATACGTTTGGACGTAGCCTCAGTGTGGAAGGGAGGCCAAAACGGAGAGAAAACGATGTGTTTTCAAACGAAAACGCTTTAGTGTGGACGTAGCCTTAAAGCGATAAACAAGAAGACAGTTTGTGTTTGAAGTGACACACAATCCCTTTTTTATGCTAATTAAGAAAGATTCAGGTACTTTTTAGGCATATTTTTCAATTTGTGATTAATGCTTAAATCTCCCTTGTTGTTGACTGCCACCTATCTTTTATGGTACTCTGTCACAAAGACACCCAGTGATCTCTAAACACAACACACAGAGCTCTGAAACTCCCAAACTAAATTTAAAGGAAAGTATAGTTAGTTCTCCCTGTTTTCTCTGTATTATTGTAGAGTCTCTACGTTACCTTACAATATAAAGAAATATCAGGGAACTGTTGTTGTGTTGCTATATAAATAAAATTGAATTGACATATTTCATTTGTAGTTTAACACAATAGATAAGGGACTGCTGTGCAGTCAGTTAATATAGAATCTAGCTGTTATTTCCTAAAGTGGGATGAGCTATGACTATATAGACAGCGTTTACCTTTCAGTCTGCCTTTGGTAGCTTTTAGGCCAGGATTTAAGGTTGGGACAGCGGGCACAGGAATGTGATCAGCTCTCCTGCTCCGAGGAACACTGGCTGGTCTTGTCCATGCCACAAAGCTGACACACCAAGTCTTTGTGTGTCATGGGGTGCACCTGCTTGGCACTGCTCATCTCACGGTGCAAAATGAAGGCATTTGTTGTTGCAGTGTCCAGGAAGTGCAACAAGATGATCCTCTACCAGGGAGCAATGTTTCTGTGGGTGGAGTAGTGCAGAATGAGCTGATCTGACAGGTCAGCTCCACCCATATCTTTGTTGTAGGCCATGATTGGTGGCCTCACTTGCAGTTTTAATCTTGCTAGTGTTTATCTTGAAGCTAATAGTGTAGCCACTGCCACTGCAATATTGTGTCAAACCAGTTTTTGCCGCCTTTTTTCTTTTTTTTACCCCCGTCCTTTTATCCATCCTCAGGTCTTCTACCTTGCCTTTTATACAGACTTCACAGTGTCCGTGGAATAGCTGAGTACTCACCTGTAAGCTTGTTTAACTTAACTATTTAATGTTTAAATCCAATCTGTATATTGTACCAGTCTGATCAGGTCTCATATTTGCCATCATTTGTCAATTATTGGCATTATTTGAGGTTTAAAGCTGTTTTTGAAACTTGCAAAATGCGAGTATCTGTGGGCTTGTTAATTTAGCCTAAGTCGAATAAAATCACTGGTTCGTGTGTCTATGGGTTCTAGACGTTGGTACTTCAGCCTAACAGCGGCCTCCTTCACTTGTGTGACCATCTGGGCCTTATATTCATTCTTCCAGTGAACAAGTACTAAATGCAAGTTCAACACCTGGAATCAACTCCAGATCTTGTATCAGTTTAATTCAGAATAATGAGGGAACAGATCTCATATGCTCGTCAAACTTGTCAGCTGTTCAGTTTAGTTAGAGCAGAGGTGTGAAACATAAGGTCGGAGGGCCTCCAGTTTTGAAACTTTTGGGGCTTATAAAGTATTTTTTAATAAGTATTCCAGCGTTTTCTTAATGATAAAGACATTCATTTTCATTTTTCATAGTCATTCATGTTACAAAACACAGATAAGCAATTAAATGACAGAACATTTCCTGTTTTGTCACTACTATAATTTTTTTTCTTTTCTTTTTTTTACAATGGGTCCACAGTACTTAAAAAGGACAATTTCTGTAAATTAACAAACAAAAATCATTTTTTGTAATTACAGGACAGCCTCGGCAATGAGCTACCAGAACATTCTCTGTAATTTTACACATTTAATTGTTGTAATTTATGACCAAAGACTTGTGGCAGCATTTCTCTGTTATGCAGAAAAAACTAGATGTACTGCTGAAAATACACTTTCTAAGATACGTCAGGGTTAAGAGTGTAGTTTACATATTTACATTGATATAAAGGGGAGTTTCCCTGATCCGGTCCACAGACGGCTATATAACTTTCACATTGCTGCTTTTTATAAAAAACATCTATAATTCCCAAACAGTTCATGCTAGATGTCTGGAAAACCTCGTGAATTAAAGCTGATATTGATTGTGCCATTGTTCAATAATATAATTCAGGTGTAAAATGTAAAAAAAAACCCAACCCCATAATAATCATATTTGGATTCATTATATGAAAATCTGTAAGAAACACTTGAGCAGTGTTATGAGCTGCAGGTTTAACATAAAACATGTTCACCAGGTTTATGAGTTTTAATTTTTTTTTTATTCACATCAATCAGATCTTAAATGAAACATCTTGCAGATGTAACTGCCCATTTCTAAACCCCCAGCCCCCCCTGGCAGAGTTACATAACGACACGCTGTGGCATTTAATTTTCAAAGAGGAGATTTATTTTGGACACTGCATTCCTCACTACACCGTCGGGACAGAGGTCACCTGTGATCCAACATTCTTAAAAACATTGGGAAAATCGGATTAAACTCACGTTAATGAAAACAGTCACCACAGAAGGGCAGTTAACTCAACCGTTATGTCATTGTGGATTCTGGTCAAGAACATTTAGTTGGAACATAACTCGTCACACTTAGTGCACAACATTGAGACACACTTATAAAAACCTCTACAACAAATACACTATTTCAAACCTACACATGAAGCCGTTTGGGGGGTGGGGGTCAAAGCAAAGTCTGAATGTGCTGCAGGGGACGAACGGTCAGTGTTTTTCATAAGGCAGCTAAGCATTTCTTTACTTTTTCACAACTTTTTTGAGTGCCTGGCAGCTGGATTAAAAGCTTTATTATTTAACTTTGTCCTTCTGGGAACATAGAAAAGAAAAATGATTCCAAAACAAACAAAATGTAAAGACAGCGACAGACAAACACATATATGTAAACACGGACACGTAGTCTACATGCAGTCTCTGATATCTCTATCACCTCGCACTTCCCGCTGCATGTCGACCCTTAAAGATCTTCTCTTTAAGGGTCGACAAAACGTGAAACAGACGACGTTGAACAGTGCAAACATCGAACCAGTATGTACAAATGTACACCGATGCAGAGAAGAATAAATCAAGGACATTCCAGGTATATAACCGTTAGGCACTAAAAGGTGTTTCAGTGTAATTTGGACCACCTTTTCCTCCTTCGCGCTGATTCAAAATAGACCCTGGCCTAAATCTTGGGACTCCATCTTGGGACTTGTGCTGAGTGTAATCAAATCCCGATTGCAAAATGCTTGGAAAAGTTGAGGTTTCTGGATATTTATGCTGTACACTTTCCTTTTTTTAAGTGGGAGAAAGCTCCAAAATTATGGACAAGATAGAGAATACCTTGTTTAACTTCCATAAACTACACCGAAACAGCCATCATGGTTCCACAGAGTGTGCAGCTCTCCACGTACAGTGAAAACAATATATTCAAAACATGCATTTCCACCAAAATGGACCAGCAAATTATGAAAATATATCATTCCAAGATCTCAGTATGCTTCAGTATCCAAAATAATATCAATAATCAGACTTTTTTTTTGTTTGGTTTACTCAGACTGGAAAAGTGTTGGCTGACGCTAAACTGAACAATTCAAAATACGTACATTTTTTTTAATAATCTCAACTTTACAACAGGTAAACAGCAGAATATGTTAAATGGCATTCAGTAAGCTAATGTGGATTATGATGGGGTTTAAATTTAGAAGGAACATGCTGGTACTTGGGTCCGTTACTGTTAGCTGGACTGTTTTCCTCCTCACTGTTCCACTCAGAGAGAGGATGAGCAGACCTCAGGGGTCTGAACATGCACCGTCCCCGAATCAGTGTCATCAAGTGTTCCTGGATTCTGTGGATGTGTTTTAATACTGAAGACAGGACAGCTGATCCCAGGTCAGGCCGGGACGAGCTATATGTCCATATCCACAGGCCGAACATCGCCGGTTTTGTTCTCCTTCACCCACAGCTCTCGGTCTTTGGCGGGATCCACATTCTGCAGCAGCTGGTCGACGGGCTCAACCATCTGAAAAGATATTAACAGTAATGTGACCCCTTAAAACTTCAGTCTTCATTCAGAGTTAAACACCTAAAGGTCAGGTGCTCAGGAGGTGCTGAGCGGTCAGTTGATTGGATAATCTGCCCAAAAATCCCAAAAGAGTTTGGTAACAAACTAAACCACAAACTTTAGTGACAATTTTTATATAGCAACATGTTTCATTACTTGCAAAATCAATGACTTTGACCCAAATGACCGCTTCACAATCAGCTGATTTTTTTCAGGCCCCCCAAACTGCAGTGGAGGAGGTCGAAATGCAGCGTTTTTGAGCCCTCATAACCCCACAAGTACAGGAGATATCCACATGAAATGTTCAGGACTGAAAATCAGGAAGCTCATCACCCAGTGTCACAAATATTAGCACATTTTTGAGTCTGTGTGGCCTGGATGTCATAACGCAGGTAAAAAGGAGACCTTATTTTGAGCAGCTACCTGTCCCACCTGGTGACATGAGGCTTTTAACTTTACCCAACATGCACCTTTTTAGGTTTTCTCTTGCAAATGATCAGAAAACAATTTAAACATTCAGGAGAACAGTGCTTCTTTTCCTGTTTCTCTAATTCTCTTTATAAGGAGCTCTTATTCTCAGAGACGTTAACCAGTGCAGTTTATTCAAACTGTGATGCCAAAAATGATTCTAGCAAATTATGCTGTACGTAGATGAGATTTTGGACATTTGGAGCAACTCAAAAATGCAAGAACAAGTCCAAGAGGGGAATCCACCTTTTTCCAGATGGGATTCATATCCTCGGACTTCACACTCTGCTGCACAAAGCAAAGAATGTAAGCCTCAATCAAGCCAACGGAAATGCAACATGAGGCCGAGACCATGGTCGGGAGTTTTGTTCATATGTGTGATTAAAGGATGTCTGAATGAGAGGGAGACAGGGGGAAAAGGTAAACATCCAAGGAGCAGAGGTAGTAAAAGCAACCTTAACTAACTTGGATCAACCATCCAAAGCAACAGAGGTGAAGAGGAGAGTGCAGGCAGGGTGAAGCAGGTGGAGGTGAGTGTTAGGGGTGAGTTGCGACAGAAGGATAGCAGCAAGAGTGAAAGCGAAGGTGGAACGGCTATGGTGTATGGATTAGAGATGATGGCACTGGCAAAAAGACAGGAGGTGGAGCTGAAGATATTAAGATCTAAACTGGGAGTGACCAGGACAAAGGATGATGAATATGGAGGATAAGAAAAAGAAGAAGAACTAATGATGTGAACCAGAGATTTTAACTCAGAATACTGTGAGTCTTCCATAAAGTCTGTGTGCTAACAGAGGCTAAACCAGATCATGAGATTACCGTGGCCTACGGCTGCAACTCCCATCTGTATTCATTAGTCGGGTTCATTGAGCTTCAGTGTTGCTGCACATTTAAATCTTCCTCTATACAGACGAAAACAAAAAGTGAGCAATCCAAACGTAAAAGCTGTGTGACTTGAACTGTCCTATATTTTGCTTGCAGATGATTGTATTGGTTTCATCTCTGGTGCGTCTGTCACCTCTGCGGTATTCATGTTGTCAGCTTTCACGCAGAGAGGCGCCCTCGTTCTGGAAGCTTCCTACAGCGCTGACAGAAAACGTCTCATCACATTCAAAGGCCTTTGGCCCTAAATGAGCAGAACGTCTGGGCGGGTTTCTCTGAGGATCTGAGAGAGCTCAGCCGGCGCGCTGCATCAAAGGCTGACGCGGGATCGCCCAGGGCTCGCTCTGTCACAGCACCTACACTCGCCAGCTCAAGAAGCACGAAGCACGAAGTCGCATCACACCACTGCTGATGGTTTACTCGGACCCATAATGCACCGATTAGCTGATTATTCAGTCTGTTGTTCAGTAAAGGTGAGAATCACCAGACGGTCCACGATATGATGTTATCACAAAACTTCTTATTGCGATTTTTATAATATTCTGCAATATGCTCAGTATGGCAATTACATTTCTCGTGACTCAAAGTTAAACTTTGTTAATATCTGTTTTAGCCAATAAAAAGGTGTCACTTCAGTTACTTATTTTCTGCAAAATGAAATTGTCAAGCATACCAACGCTGTCACCGTCTGACATCAGACTGCTACTGAATGGGGTCAAGTCGGCAATTACATGTAATCTGTTACTGATAACACAGCAATTAACTGTGATGTTGACATAGACAGAAATCCACATTTAACTACTAAATGTGAGCTCAGCAAACTTCCTGGTCTATAGGAATGTAACCAGAATAAAACCAGCTGGTGGCAAAGACTGATTCACTGATGGTAACATGTTGGTTATCTGTCTGCATTTATACATTAAACTCAATTATTTGCAAAGCTACAACAATCTCTGAGTGTGACTGCAGTCAGTCCAAGTCAGACTGAGCCTTGTATCAGGAGACCTGTGCCTGGTGATCTAAAGATGCTGTGAGTGTGCAACACCCTCAAGCTCCGAGAAACCATTTACTCACCAAAACTAAACTAGGACGTAGCATTGTCATGGTGTTCAGTGTTGGTTTCTCGTTGAGCTGATTTAAGTTTGCTCTGCTAACGTTATTCCAGGACGGCGGTGCATAAGATGAGCCCTCTGGTTCATACCGTTCCCATATCACCACACACACATCGCGATGCTATGCTGTATCGATTTTTCCCCACACCTCAATCATTTGGTTCAGAAAATGTACGTTGCCAGGCGGCCTCTTCACATTTTATAATTTATCATACATGACAAAAAAAAAGGAACACGTCGCTTTGAGATGCTGAACTTTGGATTTTTCCCCCTACTTTTGCCACAGAAATTATTTATATATCATATTAGTACTACTTTTGATACTTACACCCTCGTTAAGGCACTGGCTTGGTGTAGGCGAGAGGTGTGGCATGGGTTACCCCAAATACTTCCATCAGACTAAGCCTGAATGTAGCCCAAAGAAAACTGCAATGTGTGACCTGTTTTAGGTGGATTAACTAGCCAATATTTTCACTCTGGCTCTAAATACAAAAAAAGTTATGATATACAGTGATATGAGTCTATAAGAAGCAAATCAACTCCATTCAGTATTAAAACCAACTGTTTTAAGGATAATGCGGAACTACAAATTAATAGAATGTAGCTAAAAAGCAGGGATTGAAAAGATGTTTTTCCATAGTCTGACACTGAAGGCTCTCGCCGACAGTCTCTGCTTGGATCTGGAAAAAAGGGAACTGCAGTGTTACTGTGGAATAAATTAGGGACGCTAGCTTCTGGCTCCGAAGTGTGTGGGTACATCCATCATTTACAAGCCATCTACAATCTTAAGGGTGAGATTTCTGTTTTCATCTGTGAATATGAAATGAGTACACAACATCAGTGGCTTTGGAGACGGATTTAGAGTTCTTGTGATCAAAAAACAGCAGGAAACACAGAATTACAGTTACCAGGAAAACTGAGCGAGAAACTGAAGTGATTAAGTAAAAAATAAGGTGAGAAAAAGGCTCTGCAGATTACACAAAGACTAGAAACCTGCAAAGGCAGAAGCAGAAACTACTAATAAGACAAAACCATTACAAAAAAAGAACAAAAACAGGACACAAAATGACAACAGAAGCCAAAATAATACCACAAAAAAGTGCTAAAACTGCCACAAACTCACACTCTGGTTGAACATGTCTGTTTCATGCCGTAGGGTCGTATACTGTCGTAAATGCTGCTGAATCCACTCGATCCGCTCCACCTCCAGTTTCTCCAGCTCCTACACGGAAAAGGGAAGACAAATGTCCTACTTAGTAAGACAGACAGCCGATAACCGCTGTACTACTGACATCACGCAGATTATCAGTCCTTCATTAATGAGCAGAGATCCCACCACTGAATATGTTGAAATAAAAATCCAGCTTTTGCTCTTTTCTCTGACCTCATATATAAAACGGCCGAGGTTCTTTCAACACAAGCTTAACTTTTACATTTGAATATAATATCAACAGTATTTAGGAAATATTATATCTTTCAGAGGTTAAAATTTGATTTAAAACCAGATAAATAATATTTTTCAGACAAATACCTGCACACTATGCTATCCTATAAAGGAAACTTTGTGATAGCACACATTAAAAACCATAACACCTTTAGTTCATTGGTGTAAATGTTTAATACTCAGTAATGTGTGGTTGTAAAGGTGAAACTGATGTTTATAATATTTCTCACCGGGCTGGAGTCTTTAGTTTATTTCGTTTTGCTGTAATCAATAACAAGATAATAAAAATATCCCTGAAGAGATAAGGACATAAAACCTCGATGAACTTACAGGATAGTGTTGTTGTTTTTTAATTAAAGTCTAATTACAGAACCTAATTGTACTTATTTGTGATTTTCCTGTACAGTATACATTACACAGTATAAAGTGTCACAGCTCAGACCTAGAAGAGAAGACATGCATCATATTTTGTTTCGGTCTTTTTGGCTCGTGAATCACACACAGCTGTTTACCATGCTGGTTGTCACCATTTCTTCAAACCACTTGGACTGGGTTTGGTTGTAGAGGTCCACACAGCGCATCAGGTCATCACCTGGAAAAAAAACACATAGCAACACGATGAGAAGAACAGCTGATGGTGTTTTATTTTGTTTCAGCTCTGAGTGCAAGATCGTGGATCTGCTGGTTAACACGTGCTGCAAGGCCTGTAACAATCAGCAGAGGGCGCTCAGGGATCAGCATTCAGCGAGCGCAGCGCCATCACAGATGAATCCCAGCTTCTCGTTGACCTGTACTATAAATGTTTAGCACCTTTCAAGACGATAGAAGCGTTTAATGAACGGTTTACAGCACACTGCACTTCAGCTATAAGCAGATGTAAGGACATTTCACGTGTCGAGAGGCAGCTTTGTTTTACTGTGAGTGGAGCGTCTAATTGTGGGTGTCCACAGAAGAAATCCTAAATTTCAGGAGCTATTTTGTTGCTGTATCTGTATATTCAGGCTGTGGACAGCTTTTTGCCTTTATGGTACTTGTTAAAGTTTTTTCCTTGAGCAACTTGTTCAGATTTTAGTTTATTTGCTGTCTCATTTATGTAGACCACAATAACTGTGACTAAGTTTTATGAGGCATACAACAATATTAATCAACATGCTTCATCCCTGCAGTAATGCGTTATATAAACAGTTACTTTAATAATAAAAATCTTCTTACAAATCATGACCCAAGGGTACTGAATGACCAAAGAAGGATATATTTTTCCCTTTTAAATTTGTGTTTAATAAATAATGAAACTGTAAATAACAGTATAGTATTAAATTATAATTATATGGACATTCAACATAATCTAATAAAAGATGAATTGACCCAGAAGGAATGACAGCTAAATGATGAGCCTGGATGTCAAACAGTAGGTAAAAGCAACTCCTTTTATATGATATAATTCGAGCAGCCACCTCTCCATCATGTGATACGATCCCTTTACAGTTTAACCAAAATGTAGTTTTCTGCTGTGACGTATCAGGAACAGATATTCAGGTATTCAGATATTCATGGCTGTTTCTGTTCCTCTACGCAGCCGACACTAAACTGATGGTTGTGTTTTTTTAACAGAGCTTAAATGTGTTTTTCATCCCTGAAAACAAAATGTAAATATCTTCTGTAGCTATGTGCTGGAACAAAGGGCCATACTTCAACCTGCCCTCGACCTTGAGGTCCTGTAACTGTGAAATATTCACAGGATGAAGGTAAAGTTTTACATAACTTTTTCATTTCCTCCCCTCAGATGATTCAAGTGAAGAATTGAAAGAAACTGAACATTTTATTTGTTTTATATTATAGAAATACTGTATTTTTATAGTAAATTGATGAAACCGCTTTGATGTTGCTATGTTTTGTTTTTGCTATATTGTATTTCATCAGCACTGTGGTTTTTATTAGTTCAAGCTCAGTTCTTAGACATTTGCCTTTATATGAGGCTGTAAACAGGATTTCCAATACACGCTAAACGTCGACAGTTAAAACAGATGCACGTAGCTTCTGGCTCTGAAAAATGAAGACGACACACAAGTGCCTCTAACCTGTATTCTATTTAATAGCCACCAGGGGGCGAAGCCTGTGAAAACAAAAGGATTTTTGGTCCTCTTGAAGTGTACAGGACCTCTCTAAACACTTTCCTGATGATATTATGGGCTCAGTCACTCGTTTCATTGGGTAAAGACTTGTGACTGAAAAGTCATTAGCCATTGAGCATGCAGTCTGTCCCTCGCTCATCACACTGAGTTTGAAAGATGTTGAAAATGCTCTTCTAAGGCTTCAAAACCGGCCGACATCACTGTAGCTACTGTCTATGATACTAAACATCCTTTTGATGTAGTCTCTCCTTCCAGTTTCTTTACTGCTGACCAAAGACGGCAGGAAGTTTAAGCTCTTTGCATCCTTACACTGAGCTAGGAAAAGAGGAAAACCATAGATGCTTATTAAAATTCCTTCAGTGCAGGTAAAATGGGTAAAACACCTCCCTGTGTTTAGCAGCGAGTAGTATTTGGCCCAACTTTAAGGTAGCAGCAGCACAAAGCCGACATCAATCACCTGAGCCTCGTGGAAGTTATTGATTAGTGTTGTGAACCGTGACTAATCTACTGAGGGGCGGACAGAAAGATTAGTTCCTGCAGAGCGTTTCCTCTCCAGAGGAGAAATATGGAGGGAAACTATTACAACAGGATCTTTTCTCATTAGGATGCCAAACATAGAGTTTCTTCTCTTTGGCGAGAAAACCCCCCACATCATAATAACAATGCATCCACACAGTCTGCAGAATATTGAACATATGGCTGATATTTTAGTTTAAGCCTTCCACGTTGCAGATGGATATGGAGGATGAAAAATGCATAAAAAATATCACAAATCAATATTTATTTATTAATGTACTTTACAGTAACAGTTTTATTTCTGCACATATTTAACTTTTAATTTTAATTTCTACATTTAATTCTGTACTTCTTTATGTATTTATTTATGTAAAATAACCAATTTATTTTTTAAGTAATGTATTTATTTTACTTAAGCGATAGAACCCTCACTGTAAAGTTGACCAACTAAAAGCTTGGAAAGTTATTATGCAAACAATAACATGACAATGACGTCTAAAAAGGATATAAAGGCACACACTGTTGTGATGTTAGAGGACCAAATATTCGACTTCCTGTCCACACGCGAGTGCAGAACTTGAGTTTTTGAAAACTTTAGTCTTCAGTGACATAAACAGATGTTTTCATGTGTGAGCGAAATGTCAAAAGGCATAAAAAAAAGGTAACTTTTCTAAAATACTCAAGTAGGTTTGGGCAGGGTCATCCTGATGTGCTCAGCAAGCAGCTGCTAAGTACAGCTGATAATGATAATAACAGCCAGTGATTCTGCAGTAATACTGACACTACATGTTGTAGAGTAATCATGCGACAGTAGCTACACAAACGCGTGAGTGTGCAAACTTTAGACTGCTACTGTAAGTTTGACTTCCCTGTGCAGTACAAAGCTACAGCCAGGTGAGCTTAGCTTAGCATAAACGGTAGAAAAAGTGGTACGGTAACAATAAGGCTGGTTTCCATCTTCTCCTTTCTTTAAACAAAAACAGGTTTACTGTCCAAAACGTCAAACTGCTCCTTTACCCCAGGAACAAGGGGAACTAAAACCACTTACAAACCTCTTTTATCGTTTCCAGCTGCTCACAGATGTGCTTTAAAACTTCATTATCCTGTTCTTTTATCCAGCTGTTTCAGATTCCTGTAAACTTCCCCCCCCCTCACATAAAATTCCCTGAATTTTCCATTTATTATTTGACGACTGTACTTTTGTGAGACTTTGACCTCTGACCTGCTTGTGTGGATTTCCGCCGGGCCTTCTTTATGTCCTCCTCCGTCTTATTGCTGAGTTTAATTTCCAGCTGCTGGGTCTTCACCTCCAGATCCTTCTGCCTGTCTGCCAGGGCTTTACGTGCCTGCGGCGCGCACAGAAACAATGAGTCATTCGTGGTAATCCTCAGATTTACTGCACCTACATCTATTACTACAGTCATTACAGCCTTTTCATGCTGGCTTCTGACTTCCGTGCTGCGATCCTGGTCTCATCCTTTAATCTTCTTCTAATCCATACCATTGAGTCTTTCCTCTTATTCTGTACATAGGCAACTCTCCAAGGTTGTGCTGTGATTGTGTTTGAAATGTAAACACAGAATAATATAATAAAGGCGATGTGAGCCAAAACAGCCCATTTTAAACCTGAGACATTGAGCAGCAAATATTTCTTTTCAGTTTTATCAGAGTTAAGACAGAAAAACCAAAAAAATAAAGCATAATGCAGATATTAAAAAGTGGTATAGTATAGTACACAGTAAATCTGAAGACTGTTTAAGAGCTTAAGGTAAAAATCTAAAAGAAACTGAAAATAGAAACGTATGCAAAAAGTTGAATATAATTCATTAAAGTGTCTACAGGACAAGAACTTAATAAGTCCATCCATCGCAGTCTAGATCACGAGGACGGCTGTCTAAGTAGTAATGCCCAGACCTCCATCTCCACAGATCCTCTAGCTCTTCTGGGGGATACCAAAGTGTTCCCAGGCCAGCCAAGAAATCTCTGGGTCTGCCCCAGGGCCTCCTCCTGATAGGACAAGTCTGGAACATCTCACCCAGGAGGTGCCCAGAAGGCATCCTAATAATCGCTCATTTCAATGTGGAGGAAGAGTAGCGGCTCTACTCTGAGGCTGTCATGATTGACTGCACTATCACGCTCTCTCTTCACCACGATGGACCAGTGCAACGTCTGCATCACTGCAAATACAGCGGGTAATGAAAATTACCCTTTTCATACCGAAAACCACGGCCTCAGACTGAGATGCAATTCTCTTTCCAGCTGCTTCACACTGGTCTGCAAACAGCCCAATGTGAGCAGGCGGTCAACGCTCGACGATCTGCAAAAGCAAGCGACGAGATCCCGAGGCCATCAACCCGCCACCCTCCATCCATCTGCTGCTAGAAATCCTGCCCACAAAAATTCTGAACAGCATCTGGACAGCCATGGTCGCAGAGTCCAACACCCACTGAGATGAATCTGACTTACAGCTGGCAATAAAAGGGCCAAGCAATTATAGCGGTTGCACAGGAGGACTTCAATACCCTATACTTCTAAAATCCAGATGCTCTGAGTACACAAAACACATGTAGACTGGTTAGACAAACTCCCATACATCCTCGCATAGCATTGAGAGTATAAAGAGCTGGTCCAGTGTTTCAGGATGACTGGCACATCGTTCTTCTTGAATCCAAAGTGTGACTAATGGGTCCTCTCCAGCATCCCGGCATAAGCCTTCATGACTTCCACACAGTATCGCTGAGGTGTCGACCACACACATCATCCAGAGCTTTCAGAAACTCAGGGCATCAGAGTGAACTTCATCCACCCTGCCACTGCCACCAGACTCTGCCTCCACCATAGAAGGAGTGTCATTGGGACTAAAGAGAAGCATTCCTTCCAAGACCTGACTATGTCCTAAGCTAAGGTCAGCTGAACGCCTTCCCCAACGTACACAGTGTGGACAGGAAGCTGCTTAACCCTCCTGAGTCGCCTCCTGGACCAACCGACACAGCGTTATCTTATTTTGCTGAATAACTACGATGCAGCAAAATAAAAACAGAATAAAAATGGCTTTCTACAAGTAGGAAATGATTTCCACCTATGTTATGTGTGGCACTAATAAGACCAATAATCTTAATGGAAACAGCAAAAGGCTCCCTAGATCTCTAGTAGAAATGACGGTGCATGAACAACTGCCAACAAAGCGAGGTTGTTGGCTCTGCTTCTAGCTCTTCTGGCAGTGAAAACACAGTGTTCACATATTGCTGCCACCCACCACAACATGCCACAAAAATAAAAGTGAAAAGCAGAAAAAAAATGATCTGTGCAAGACAGAATCCGCATCCATTCATGAGCTGATACAGCAGGTGGGAAGCAGCAACAAAACACCGACTGCCATGAAGGGCCGAGCGTAGGAGGTACCGGAGCTGCTATCATTATGTCATCACTCTGATCCAAACAAACACTCGTCTGCGTGAAGCTTTACTGCATGTTTTGTGTGCATGTCAGCGACGGCATCACCACGCACCTTCTCCACGCTGGCGTAGCGGCTAGCCAGCTGCTTCCTGAGGTCGGCGATGTGATGGTCGTACTTCTTCAGGTCCTTCTTGAAGTTGTCGCCCCTGAAGGTCAGCAAGGGCTTCTCTACCTCCGTGTGGAGCTGTGAAAACAAAGCAGTCAGATATCAGTAATGTGCAGCGTGTTTTAAGAGCTTTCTGGTGTTCCTAATGCTTTGCTCTCTCATTTTCAGTAAAATGCAGTCAAATACAAAACCACCCACCCATGCACAACATCAGAAATAAATCTAAAGAATGACTTTAAGCTTTACTCAGCTATTCAGCAATTATGGCAGAGCTGCTTTAGGTGCCCCTCCCTGAGCCCGGTTCTGCTTCCCTTTGTCACCAAGTGCTTGCTCAAAGAGGGTCATTTGATTGCTGGGTTTTCTCTCTATTATTACAGAGTCTTTACCTTACAGTCCTTGAGGAACTGCTGAATTTAACTGAATTAAATTGAAGTTAAATTAAAGCTTGAGTCCACGTTTAAACTGAGCTTAAAGTAGAAAAAAGTGGATTTACACGAACTAGAATCTTCAATCTACCAACAGCACTCATAGGTGTGGTTAATTTTACCTGTGATGTAAATCTGAATACAATGAATTATTCCAAAGAGTGGTCCTTGGCTTTACTTCATCTATATGAGTAAGATCCACTCCTGATCCTCACAGGTTGGCAGGTGGTGACACCCCTAACCTATGGGCACGAGTTGTAAGTGACCGAAAGAATAAAACCGTGGATACAAACAGCAGAAACTAGTTTCCATTGGCTGGCTCGGCTCTGTGTTGAAAAGAGCTAGCTGAGGTCCTCTGGGCATCTGATCACGATGCCTCCTTCGTATCTTTCTTTGGAGGTTTTTGGTCAAAGCGAGCTGAAAGGAGAATCTCTGGTTCAGCCACAACTAGCTGGAGAGACTTTATATATCATCTGGATCACATGGTGCAAAAGCATCTGGAATACACTGCTTAGCCTGCTGCCACTATAACCCAACTTTGGACAAGTGGAAGAAAATAGATGGATTTTATCAGTCTAGAAGAAAGCATTTAGTCTCCAAGAGCGGCTCTAGAGGTGTAAAGCTAACCCGATGTTTACGATTGTTACCATGTCTTTTATACTGTGTTTTTTTCTGACAAACACCTGCCCTTTTACTGCATCAGCCACTGGTACTCTGTAGCTTTAGGTAATTTTCAGTGTTTACTGGTAGCGGCTAACTCCCTGGTGCCCGGCAGCAGAGTTATGGGGTTGTATCAGAGACCTCACGTGCCATTCAAATGTTTCTGGGATTTACATGTTTGTGGATTTTGATTGTTTTTTGCTTAATTTTGACAGGGGGATGTAGCATGGAGCGTTTCAGCCCACAGTTTGGTTAGTAATGTCTACCTGGATCAAAACTTACTCCCATTTATGTTTATTGGATCCATATCTTAAAGTGTGAACAGCACAATTTGCAGTTTTTAGGCACCTTAAAATCAATACATACATTGGCAGTGCATTTAACTTGGATCTTTATTAAACTGTGGAAAAGTGCAGCTAAATGGGTGTCAACTGTCTCTGTCCCTCAGCAAAAGTTTGTCCAATATTACAATTTGTTTTTTTTAAATGACATTTCAATGGACTGCGAGGTGCCTTTCAGCACTGATGGCTCTGCATGCTGAATACTAATCTGGTGCAAATGGCAAAGCTTGAAGCTACTGATGAACTGTAGCTTATTTAAAACTCGGTGAGCAAAACAAGTTGCGGCTTCTGCAGGCTTGATAAGACTCCTCATTCCTCCGCCTTGTTATACTTTACCTCCACCCACGATAACAAAGCATGGAGCCCTGCTGGAGCTGGGAAAGGCCTGCATAGCCTTCGGCGTGGGGCTTGTCAGAATACGTAGCTAATTAATTAGACAACAGAGAGCTACGAAAAGCTCAGAGGCAGCCTTTGCTTTATTTAAGGCTGCCTCTGAAGCCACTATGCCGTTTCTGCATCACCGGTAATCGGACTCACAGACGGGTCATTTTCTGTGGTCAACACAGGCGAGGCTGAAGTAAACAAAACCCGTCACCTCAGGATGTGGTCGGATCAAGTATCTGTTTCCACAGCTGACTGAAAACATTCAACACTTGACCTGAAGGTGCACAAAACTGAAAATTTAAGGCAGAAGAAAAAACCTTCATGATTCTGTCTACAGGATAGAATAATAATGCTAAAGTAGAGCTGATCAGCTAATTCAATCCTGGTGTTTAATCTGTATATGAGTAGATTTTACCTTGTTGGAGAACTTGAGGTGAACTTCAGCCTCATCATGGAGACTCTTCTTAAGCTGAGTCCACGCTTCTCCGAGAGTCCTGAGAGAACATCGACGTGAAAGAAGTTAAACTCACAGATCAAAAGCATTGAACGGTTGGGTCAAAGTGTACAAACGAAGCAGAAACAAGATTCAGAATTATTACCTTAACAGCATAAAAAGCAAAAGCAGATTCTGTGCAGCAAAACAAATAATCCATACGTACAGAACCCGAGCAAAGTTTCAAATAATGGTCTCAGCTTATATATAACGAAACAAAGAAAGTCCTCAAAGGACTCTGTGCAGACCTCAACAAACAAAACAAAACAAAAAATAAATTTGCTCGTTTAAGTTTAGCTTTTATTCTTTTCATTACTAGTTTCTTCTTTTCAGTGTTAGCGACAGCTGTAAAAGGCTGATGGAGTATTGTCGTCACCCGCTGGGCAGAGGGAGTGGAAACCCAAGTTTGAGAACAACAAGTCGCTTAGGATGTCAAATTGATACCACAGGTGGACGGGCAGCTGCCAGTATTTTTTATAAATGATACCAAAGGATCATATTTGTCAAGGCCATGGATCAAAATGTCATGTAGTGTGCTGTGAGCGGCAGGAGGAAGGACCCAAATGCAGGACTCATAAAGGGCAAAAATTAAACTTAAAGCAGCAGCTTTATTTGCTGGGAAAACTCAAACATGAATATAAGGAAACTAAAACCAGAAACACGAAGCACTAACTAGAAATCTGGGGAAACTAGAAAATAGAACTGAACAGCTAAATAGAAAGCTACCACAAACACAGAGGAGAAAACACAGCGTGGAGAGGATACGATGTGACGCCTGACAAAGAGAAACACAGGACTTAAACACACCAGCAGGACAACGAGAGGATGGGGAACAGTTGGTAACACAGCTGGGACAAATCAGACCTAATGAGACAAAGGAAGCAAAGCAGAATACATGGACAAAGGACACAGACTGTCAAAGTAAAACAGGAAGTATAACACAGAGGAACATGGAGGAACACGCAGACGAGCGTCACAAGACGAGGAACATGAAAAAGACAAAATAACAGAAACCAAAATCCTAGGACTAAAAATATAACACAAGCAGAACCAAAACCCATGAATCACAATAATCAAAGAATATAACTAAAACCCACACAAAGACACTGCGTCACAGACCCAGTACTGTGACACAAAAAGCTCAGAACATCAATACAAACATGTGACTGACAGTTTGCAAAAATCCAAAGCTTCTTCAGCCTGGTTGTGTTGGAAAATTTCACCAAACTGACAAAAGGTAGAACACACTTTTCTTTTTTTGAGTTACTTTCATAAGAATGCAGGATTGTTTCTGGTTCTGAACTCTCCTTTTAGTGGCAGCAGTTTGATCCCTGGCTCCTCCAGCCTGTACGTCCAAGTACCCTTGGGCGGGATACTGAACCCTGAGTTGATCCTGAAGCATCTTTTGGACTGTGTGTTAGATTAAAAGTGCTTAGGCATAAAAAAGTGAATGTGTGTGTTTGAATGGGTGAATGTAGCAAGAAGGCACTGAGAAAGCTCAAATTGAGCAGAAAAACATTTTAAAAGTACCAGCCCGTTCCTTTTTTTTTGTCTTAGCTTTATACTGTCACTGAGAACAGATGTCAGAAGAAATTTGGTTTAAATATAGAGCGGCCACAAAAGTAGAGGAGGTCAAATGAATTATTTTGTTCAAGTAGCTACACCAAGCCCCAGTTTAAGATAAACATGGATTATTTTAAACTATGAGTCATGCAAAGCTACTCTAGTCCCAGAATGAAAACATGAAGCTGGAAATGAGCAGAATTTGTTACCATGTCTTTTAAGATGATCTCGAGATTGTACAAACAAAAATAATTATTGATATTCTATGTATATGTTTGACCTGATGCTTTGTATGTTTGAATGTGGGGGAAATAAATAACGATCTGAGTGTGTTTGAAGAATTGGTTTGACCTCCTGCTGCCCTGTGAACATCCTACGACCAAACTGATCAATACAAGCAAAGGTCAGTCCAGAGCAAAGCAGTACATACTGATCAATCATGACATCAAAGCAGAGAAGCAGTGTGGGGAATGTTTATGGACTTACCTGATAATGCGACATAGTCTGCATAGGCTTTAATGAATACTGGTAGCAGAATACTTATTGAATGAGTACTTCAGTCTGTTAGCACTAATTAGCAGGTATCAGTTTCTGTGTTATGGCTGCACCTTTAGCATTAGCTCGTAACTTAGCACTCTGTCTGAATATGGTCACTTCTGGCTACAAAACCCCAACATGAAGGTCAAAATGCTAAAGTTGATGCTTCACGATAACACAAACCAGTGGGTGACAACTGGTTTCATATAGAGCACTTGTAGCTCAGTCCCAACAGAATAAAAAAATGGACAGCAACCTCCACGCCACTGTCATCTCAACAAGAATAAATTAAGTTGATGAATTTCATACAGATCCTACATGATTTAATTACGTTCACCACAGAAACATGAAATTATTTTGTTCACATTACAAGTTTGAATTTTGTAAATGTAATAACTGCCCACTTTCCTTTTTTTGAGCGTACCTAACGTGCCTGGTTGCCGTCATAGCAACGCCTCTGGTTGTCGTCATAGCAACGTCATTAATATGCAACACGAACGCTTTAAAAAAAGGTGGACGTCGAGGCAAGAATATACCCGCTCCTCGGTCTGTGGCTTGAGAGATGCTCTCATGACTCATCAAGTGATGCTACTGACCAGCCAATCGGTGGCATGCAGTCTGATGACGTCACATTTTAGTCAAGCCGAGTAGGTACTAATGGAAAAGGGCCTCATGTGCATCTTCTACATACAGTGTGCGGTTTAGCTGCATACACCCCATAAAGAAAAGAGAAACACAAACCATTGGTAATGTAAATTTCTTAGGCCAAACCCAAATGCAGCAAATGCAAAATATAAAATCAGTTTGTTTGCACACTTGATTTAAATATTTTCTTTATAGTTCACGTCTTGAGAAAGGAAATACACATGTAACAGGATCAGTCACACAAATCTCAGAGTTCCCACCTCTCACATCTAATCTTGTCACTAGTTAGTAAATATGGCCCCATGCCATCAATGCTGTGTTTTTCAATCATTTCAAATAATATTATAAATATTTATAATTATCATAATATTTTAAAGTGGTCACCTAAACTTGTTTACTGGACATTTTTTTATATATCTCATTGAATTCTTTGATATTTGATCTTCAGGTTGCATCTAATTTAATGTAATACAGTTTTTATGAGTGTCGGGAAAGCAGTTAAAGTCCACCGTTGCCAAGCCTTTCCCTTTCTACCAACTGCTTCTGGGATCGACTCATAGGCCGTCGTGTTATTTTGCCGACAGACAAACACGATGACAGGAGTCCTCTCTGAAAGCAGCATCAAACACAAACAGGATGAATCTATTTTAAAATCGTCCTATCTTTAGAAGCGGTTCTGGTGATTATTGAAACTGTCTCCTGTTTCAAGAGGAAGCTTTTTGAGCTGCACTCACTGATTCATCTCACAGCTTCTGTTTACTGCACTCACCCTTCCTCCTGCGCTGCCAGGGGGCTGAGAGACAGCTTGGAGAGGTTCTTGGCATATTCCTCCTCAATCTTTATCCTGAAACACAAACAACAAGATGAGGAACTGTCAGCTGCCTGGCTCAAGGGAGGACAGACAGAAACATCTTCAGTGGTTGGAAGAAAATACTTTAACACAAATACTCTTCTGACAGGAATCTTAAAAAAATCCAACACCGGGCATAGCTCTAAACCCTCGTACATCGGCAGCCCAGCCGAGCCCCTGCTTTGCTTTACAGCAGTTCATTTTCAGAGTGGCTCTTCACGCCTTCATTGTGAGATTTACTAATTTTCGCCCCGGGCTGCGTTCAGCCCCGGTAGCCGTGTTTGTGCCCTCTGTGACATTCACTACCTCACATTTACCGGCCACACCTGAGTAAATCTGTCACCCAAAGAAGGTCACCAGGCCCGTTCCTTGACTTAATGCCTTGACTTAATTCTCACAGGCACCGAGCAACCCAGAGAAATGGGAAAAGGTCAGCTCCGAGTGGAAATCTTCCCATAGGAACTGGGAATCTTGAGTCAATTCTAAGTATATTCACAGGAGATTCCTCATTCACTTCCCACGACGTGAATGGAGCTTTTGTTGGATAAGGTGGAGCTAATTCTATAGGGAGGCGTGAGATCGGATGTAAAAGTTATTTGTGGTGTTTTTGACGTCCTGGTTCTGATTCAGTAGGAGGATTTTTCCCGCATACGAGAAGATTTGGCACACCCTCGCGTACTCAACCATAAAAGGCATTTTGTTTGTCAAATACCCAGAAATAACAGGAAAAAGCTCAGACTTCTCTTAAGGAAGGTAACACTGACTCTTTGTCTTAATGAAGATGTGGATCAGTCGTGCTGATGTGTAACGGTGACCTCCCAAAGGCTCATTTTGAGCCCAGAAATATCCTGCTGAGATCTACAGCTCTCTAATAACAGAGTGAAACCACACAGGGGAATGTCTGGGATCATTTAACCTGCAACTTTACTGTGTGTGGATTTAATGTGCTGCACATAATAAAATCATTTTAGGTATGCTTTCGTCGAAAAGCTTTCATACACATCAACCAGGCTAAGAGGCTTTCCATTTCTTACAGGGAGCGAAAAAAAGAAATGCTTTATTACAGAGTTTTACTTTAGTTTCAGTTTTTAAGGTTTAGTTTACTTTAGTTTCACTTCATTTTTTGTTCAGTTTCACTTTTAAGGAGGTTTAGTTTCAGTTTATTTTACTTGAGTTTCACTTTTTAAGAGGCGTAGTTCAGTTTGGTTTAGTTTCAGTTTATTTTTTGTTCAGTTTCAGTTTTTAAGAGGTTTAGTTTAGTTTTACTTCTAGCTTTTAAAAAATATTAAGTAGCTGATACGCTCATGCGATACCTCTTTGAACCACAATTTCAAACAGAGACTCATTATAGTGTCAAACTTGGTTTAGTTAACTCTTAGTTACTTTAGTAACTTGACTTACTTAGCTACTTAGCTGAACACAACAACATTACATGACAGGTGTGTTGAAATATGAAATGATTGACTGAATAGGAGTGTGAATACGCTTGTTCCACAGTGTTTGTTCTTGGTTTAAACCTGGACCTGTAACAGCAGTGTGTAATAACCCTGAGCCACACCACGTGAAGATTTTAAAGTAATTAATAAAATCCTACATTTGTTTCTGTAACGAGTGTGAAGCTGGTTAAATTCTGCGAGGACTGGAGTGATGTGTTGCCTACATCCAGCATTTGTCAGGAGTCTTTCTGCCACGTTTTATACTAACTCTAGATGCGATAACGCTGCATCATTCAGACAAGTGCAAAACTCTTATTGGGAAGAAACGAGGGTGTGTATAAAGTGTCCAGTTACATTACTGGGAAGCACTGTTCTGTCCTCGGGTGTATTTCTAATCTGTACACAGCAAAACTGAAGAAGACTCCATGCTTTGAGCAGGTTGAAACTGAAATGTTGATCAAACACAAAGAACTCAGTGTTAGAGATCTGAACTTTCTCAGCGATGCTGATTTTTACTGCCTAATAACCTGTAATCAGCACCTACAGCATGCATTCACAGGGTGGAACGACCCCTGCCTATTCAGTTTATTTCAATGTAAATTAAGTTATTCAGCACAAAATCACAACAGCAGTCGCCTTAGAGCGTTTTATATGGTAAGATAAAGACGGCAATGATCTAGACAACCCTCTTTGAAAAAGCACTTGGCGATAGCGGGAAGGACAAACTCCCTTTTAACAGGAAGAAACTGGTAGAGACAGAGTAAGGGAGGGGTGAGGGCAGGAAGACGCACTGTGGAGCAGAGCCAAAACACACCGCGAGTGTTTATTAGGGTGATAATGACCTACTGGTAGGAAAAAGAGACCAATGAGTGTGGAATTAATAAAAACAAACGCAAATGACTCAGTGGGTGGATAAGAGTGGGGTCAGATGATCAGAGTTTAGATGAATAAAAAAATACTTATAAAGTCAGTGCAGACTACAAGACAATCGAGACTATGACCAGACTTTTCCGTTAATAGCCTTGGTAATCCTTCCATTCACAAAATGTGGTTTTCCAGCTCCAGCTCTGGGATTATTTCTGACTCCAGAGCAGCTGTGTGTCTCAAACTCTTGTTAGTTAATTAATTTAATCTCCTGACACCAAACTGCTTATTTCCAGCGGAGCCGAGCCGTTACCTCTCGTGGATAAACTCGGCCATCTCCTTCTGCAGCTGTTTGCCCTTCAGCTGCTTCTGCAGGAGAACCTCGAAGCCCGTCACCAACGTGGTGCCCTGGGGGTCTTTCCTGTCGGTCTGAGGAAGAGGAGCGCATCATTCAGTCACAGCAACAATGAGTTCACGGACAGACCGTCCACTAACACCTCCTAGTTGTTTACATCTGAGAGCGTGTGGAGGACCGGGCGGTGTTGTGAGGATGAGCTGCCGGTGTTGAGTCACAAGCCGTGCTCATGAAAGCGTGACTCACACTTGCATGTCAAGGAGGGCATGCGTTGGTGTGCGTGCGTCAGTCACCGGTGGGTGGGTGTGTGTTACATGTGTGTGTGTTACATGTGTGTGTTCCTTTTTTTTTTTCTGAGCACATGAATGTCACACGAACGGTCGGGCCGGGATGTGCGGAGCTCGGCATCATTTGTGACGGCAAAAGAGGAACAGAAGTGTCAGATTCATGTCGCACAGCAGGTCCGAGCAGCAGGTCAGCTGACAAACAAGACAAAACATCGCAACACGACATGACAGGCCGCAAACGAGGAGCCAAACAGCAGCAGAAGAGGCGGCAGGGGGACGAGGATTGGATTTCAGTCACTTAGACAGGCTGAAGGGTTTTTGTGTACAAATCTAATTAAGGATGGTAATGTTTGGAAAATTGCAGGAGCCACGGGAGAGACGTCATTTGTGTTTGCATGAAAACCGATAACAGGTTTTGTCAAATGAGAAGGAGAGTGCTGGATCGACATATTGACCGTTTTCTGTCAGCGCACATAATTTAATGTGAGCGTTTTGCTTTTATCTGCTTTTAGCGGCAAAGATTTGCTCAAATGGTCAACAAAAGGTGCTGACTGGAATAAAACAGATCCTTTGTGTAATGCTTGAAAAGGCTAGTTTATGTGCTGGGTAAGAAAAATGGAAGATCCAACGTCACATTTGCAAAGAAAACAATCACTTTACAGGGAAGAGCTGCATGGATCCTCATGTCTGTAGTTTCATCACAAAATAGGACTTTTAGGACTTCCTGTCTTTTATTAAGCTTATCCACATTTTCAGATTTAATGATGATTAGATACCAAAATATTCTAGTTCTGGATTCAGAACATTGAACATTGATCGGTCAAGAAAAGATTCATGTTCTGTGGCTGGTTTTTCTTCATTAGTGAAAGGTTCCTTTATTTGCTTGTTCAGTCTACACTTAGGTAAAGTCAGCACCCAATGGGCAAAGAAAAACACTGTCACATGGCAGGAAGAAGACACCAAAGATGGGTCAGAGAACATCCAAGTTGATCCATCCACAACACGAGATTAGTCATTAATATCTCACTGTTTATAGCACCTGGTGTATGAGCGTCTACCAGAAGTCTTTAATTTAGGCACCAGAAATCTTATGGCACTTTCTAGTCCGCCTATAGCAGCGGTCTCCAACCTTTTTTGCGCCACGGACCGGTTTATCCCCGACAATATTTTCATGGACCGGCCTTTAAGGTGTCGCGGATAAATACAACAAAATAAAACTAGTACTGGTACCGAAAAAAATAAGATTTATTCATAACACGTGAAAAGACCCAGGAAAACCGAGTTAACGATAAAAACGATAACAAAATAACGCTGAAAACCGATAAAAACCCTGAAAACCATACATTTCACACCTGAGCCTCTACTCTCGCGGCCCGGTACCAAACGACTCACGGACCGGTACCGGTCCGAGGCCCGGGGGTTGGGGACCGCTGGCCTATAGGACAAGATCATGTGTTATGTGAGTGTTTCACCATCACCCTGTTGGTGTTTTTCAAATGAGACGTAATGAGTGAAGTGTGGATCTGACAGTGAAACCTCAAGCTCCTTTCCTGATGACTTGTAAGTGAATATCTCAGATAATCCTACTCTCTGACGCTCACGATGACCATAATTTATAGAACGAGCTTCACTTGTTGTTCAGTATGACATGCAACTCATCGGGAAAGTGTTTACTGAGGTCGCAGAGAATCGAAATCGAGGGTTGTTTTCCTGAAGACTTTTGTGCAACCAGAAGACTTTTCCAACTGGAGGAGCTGCCTCCGTGCTGTTTTAAGGCACTTCTAGCTTGGCTTCATTCTTGGTACCTTTCTTGTATATAAATAGATACATTTATGCTTAAACATTTGTTAAAATGGACTTCTAAAATTAAACGTTGTTTACATTTTAATCTATGAAGCCAAAGCTAAAGAGAGTAATGTACAAAGCTAAAAACAGCGGCTGCACTTCACAAAGGTTTCCGCCTCTAAGGCTGCTGATGCTGTCACAGGAGATGCAAAAATAAAGCCCGGGAGCGAGTCAGGACTCTGCTGCGTCTCTGTGTTTTTGAGGAACTCACCCAGAAGTAATCGCAGTAGCTCCATTCGTCCGGCTTGAGGAGCTGCTGCTCCGGACCTTCTCCAGGCAGAGGAAAAGTCACACAGTTTATCTGAAGTAAGAAACGAGAGGAGACAGAAAGGTGACGAGTTATGACCCAACTGAAACAGAGCTGCTGAAGTGCTGCGGGAAGGAAACTAAATGTGGAAGCAAGCAAGGTTAGAGTTTTATCTGGATCATGCGCATGGCAGGAAAAAGGTCAGGCGTGAGTAAACGTATGTGGCGATGAGGAAGGTGACCCATGGAGGCTTCAGGGAGGAGAGAGAGACAGACTATCACCGAAAACAAAGAGAAAGCATTTCTTCTGTACAGCTCAAATCGAACAAATTAACTTTGTAAACTTGACAATATGTAGTGTGAGAGATAAACACACCCAGCACTCAGCCTGAATACAGACTCCATGGTCCACAGCGTCTTCAATTACTCTCTGAGTTGCAATTATGTAATGTTCACCATCTGCGAGTCCTCCCTCCTGGCACTGCAAGATACCCTCTGTGCCATGTCAACCGCTGCTGCAAACTGCATGGGCATCCAGGCAGGCTGCTTCATCCACAAACGCACAAAAACACACACTGACTCACACTGTTTACAGCATGAGTTCACCACTGTACTGCTGTCACACAGGCTGGAGAGAAACAACATCTACCAGCTGCTTCTTTCTTTTCACTCCAGCATGTGAAATAAAGAGCAGGACAGGGCTCGTTTTAAGCAACACAATATCAGTCATGTGCATCCAGGTTTACCTCTCCAGCTGGTGAGCGATGCTTCAGGATTAAAGTTTGGGGTAGATTCAAAGCCAGGGAAGATTTATTCACAGCACACTCTGTGTGGTACCCATCAAACTAAATATAAAGCATCAAGCAGAATGCTCAAAAACAAAGCGGTACTTTTGCTATTATTGTGTGGGTGGAGCTCCTGCTTTGATAGCAGATCTGCAGAAGCCAGTAAACATGGATCTCACACGCTGCTGTTCGGGAATTGGTTTATCTTTCACAGTGTTTTTCATATATTCAGTGCTTCTCTAGTGCCAGTGTTTTAATGAAGCCATTCTCAGGTCTGGAGTGCTGCGGCTCACTTACATAAGAGAAAATGCCATGAGGCCAACATCACCTTAAGCCTTCACTCTACTCAAAATGCAAGAGAAAGTGATGTATGTCCTTGAAATTGTTATTCAAAAAACACAAGCAACACAGGTAGTTGGTTATAAACTGCTAATGCTACACAACCATAAGACACAAGAAAGAGTAATGAGTGATATTACAACCAACCAAAATCTTTAATTTACTTATTAAAGTAAATTTATTTAGTAAATTCTTTTAGAGTAAACTACGGCCCACCTGCAGGACCTTCATGGCCGAAGAGGGTCCCAGCCCACACTTTGGGAATCCCTGTTTTAATAGGTTGACATGTAAGTTAAAAGATGGTTGGATCTAAGAGCATCCACAGTACAATAGATGGCCAGTTTAGCATACCTTGGATAATAAGAAAGAGTAACCTTTGTCCTTTAGATGCAGATGGACAGCTGAGTCTTGTCCTGTGGAGGTGGCTCTTCTATGTTGTGCCATGCGCTTGTGAAGTGGCTGTTTGGTCTCTCCAATGTAGAGGTCTGGGCAATGTGAAGGTCACTCTTTCGAGGATTCCAATGTTCTCATTTTGGACAGAGAGGACAGATGGTTTGAAAGAGGAGTGAAAGAAGCATCTATGTCCACTGTGAGCGACCATCTTTGAACAGAGGCGGGGGTTTACGACACCAACTCTCTGCCATCTATAATCCAGTTTTGAGATTTTCCCTTCCCAGACGCCTTAATGCCCACTCACATCCTGGGCCATCTGACCTCAGGAAATCACATGATAGGGTGGGGCCAGGTTTCACAATGTGCTCACCTGAAACTCTGGCTGATTGTGACCCACACCCGTTTTCACACCTTGGCTCATGTGATTAGGTGGAGGATCATCAGGGGGTCATTTTGTCCCTCTTTTGGGGTGAAACTCCCACTGGGTTTATATCTGGGACTCTCCACCATTTGACCCTCGAACTGAAGAAGCTTCTCGGATGAGAGGTGAAACGTCTTCAAGCAACTTAAAGAAGTCCAGATGCTTTTCTTTCCAAGCTCCTTAGACTACGATGACCTGGATGACTGAGAACCTTCACAGACAATTGGAACAATACTTGGTCTGCGACACTCAAGTACACATATTGAGAAAGGGCCACAGTCTCCAACCAAATAAAAACTTACTTGCTAGCAGAGAAGCGAGCTAAGATTAGCCAGCAAACTGTTACGGTAAACAGTCATTCATTTCAGTTGGCTGTTCAGGTAACATTAACCACATTATTGGGTATTCAGTTTATGTAGGCATCTTGTCTCAAACTCAGCTTTGACACCTAAAACCAAGAAGTATTTCAAGCCAATGTTAGCAAACACCAGGCTACTGGCATGACCAAATTGCTAAGATGGCTAAGAAATTTCTTTTTAATACAGTCACAGAATAATTAAAAAGGATTAAAAGTTTTTTTTAAGTGTAAATGCTCTATATTGCTATATAAATATAGTCTATATTTATTTATACCAGGGATTATAAAGTGTAATATGTACCCATTTTAAAGCAGCTTTGTTTCTGGCCCCTACCATTTCTAGCTTTCACTTGAAAATGGTTGCTCTTTAGCAACAAAAAATATATATGTATATATAAATATATATATATACACATACTGTCTTTAACGATTGTCTCTTGCTGTCTTCTGCACTGTAGCTGTGGCCAAATACAATACCATAAGAGCAAACCAAAACAGTAAAGCCTTGGAGGCTGGAAAAATACACAAGGAAATAAAATTCACAATGAAGCTACGCTAAGCTGATAATTATCTATTTTAGAGGCAGATGACGCCTGATTTTTAATGGTAAAATAAAAGTGTCATACTTGTGTATATTACAAGCTCTCCTGTACAAGCCATGCAGTAGATTTATGACGCAAACATCTTTATGTTGGAGGGCTCAACAGAGAAGGCAAGAAAGAAGTATAGAACAGTTAATGTTTTTAGATTTTCAGTATTTGTGACAGAGGAGTGTGAATATTTCCATATACAGGTATATTTCCACATAAAACCTTGATTATTTTGCACTTAAAACTTCACCAACCCCAGCATTAATATGTAGTGGGCTTCCTCACTCTCCTCTCTTTGCCACCACAAACAAAGCATCATAACAACTTCCAAAAAACAGAACGTAAAATAGATGAGTAATGCTCTTCTTCTCTTTGTTATATAATCGCTAAAATCCAGAGGACATGTTAATATGGCAAACTGCCAGTGAAACTCACGGGCATGGTAGCAAGCTAATAAACAACATTAACTCACAGCAGCACATTTTAATGTAAAGGAGCAGCGGTGTGATTTACTCTGTGTGCAGACCAGTCACTTTGTTCATTTTCTGCCTCAGAGACCATACTGATTGTCATGGGCACCAGATTTTCCATTACACTGGCTCCACATTTATCATGACTGTTGTTTATCTGCCTCTCACATCCAGCAAAAAATGAGACCATTCATCTAAGGGAAGCCTGTCTGGCTAACTTACTTCTCCCTGATGGCTGCTTAGTGAGGTACTCTGGGGCTGAGAATAAAATATTAATATAGATTACCTTTATGCCACAGCGTGTGATAAATCAGACCGAGGCCAGTCTTGGGGGGGTGTTTGAAGTCCAGCCATCGGGCTTGACTGTTTGAATTTAGCACAAAACAAAGCTGCAAGCTATATATGAGTGTAGATTTGCTGAGTGAACTGGCACATTTAGTCCTCAGTCAGCATTCATAAGCATTCGCCCTCATGAGAGTTTAGTATCCAAGCTACAGGCAATGCTTATTTCATTACATATTTTTGTGTTTATTTATTTTGCTGACGAGAGTCGGGGGGGGGGGGAATCAAGTCAAAGAACAAATGGTCCGTGAGAGACGTAAACCTGGCAGATGAACAAACAACTGAAACGCTCTCTTGCGAATGTTCGTTTTCGAGCAGCATATAGCACATTTCCTGCAAGACTCCACCTTCACAGCCGTACACAGGTTCACCTTACTATAAACCCCCACTCAGTTTTCTTCTTTATTGTCTGTTAATATTGTTTCCAAGCCTGGGAGCAACCAGGAATGTTCTTAGTTTATTAGCTGATAAAACAGGAGACAAAACGAGGTTAATCATTGTTAATACAAATACTAACTGTAAGATACATTTAAAGCCATTAATCACATATACAGGTTTAATATCTAAAACATGTTTTAGATTGAAGGTAGCTGAAATATATGGTGCCATTTACACCATTTGCACACACAGATGTTAGGCAGCATTGACACCGATTAATTTCAGGCTTCAACGCTCTTGCTTCTCATTCACATGCATTGGATGATGTCACATGTTGCTGAACTGAATTATGGCTCCGTCGCTTCACTTTGCTCATGAGAATGATGCGGTGGCGTGCACAGGCATCAAAAAATAGGAGCTAATACTAACTTTTAATTGTAGCTTGGCTAGCTTGCTTTTGATAAAGGCTGGTTGCTAGCATAATGCTGCAGTCACAGCCTGAATGCAAATCACAGACTTGTCTATGAACACTATCCCGCTCTTGGCCATACTGTAGTGATACTGAGCAAAGAGCAACACAAACCAGAAATGGAGAAGGTTTATTTTACTTTGAAGGTGAAATTTTCCATTTTGTTACATTTTTTCAAGTTTTACTAGCAGTTAGCGCGTTTGTGTACTGCTAGCGACCAAAGCAATCGATTTCATCCAGTAACCTCCAAGAACGAACGACGCGGAACAGATGCGTTTCCCTAGCAACCAGTACTTAAGTCACATCCATTTTGGCTCTTGATCAATGTTCACACGATGCCACATGAAATATGAGCGTAATGATACCTAGCCACTTTATGAGAGATCATATGTTAATTAGCTGAACTTTTCTGGCATTTACTTTTTCAGCAGCAGCAGCCCAGATACGTTTTTTTTTATTTTACTTTTCAGAAATACTTAACATCTTCTGATAGTGAGCCAGCTTGGTAGCTAACTCTGATGAACCTTGTGAATCCTTTTCACGGTAACATGGCAAAAAATCTGGACCGTGTTTTAACTCTTCTTTCCATTTGTTCGGACCCAGATTGCCGTTTCTTCACTGAAACCTCCTCTGCAAAGATGCCAGCTGACGTGGTACCGAGCACGTGCAGCCCAGCAACAAGTCAAACCACAGGGGCATGAATGTTTCACTAAAAACCTCAAGTTTCAAAAATTATTAAATCTGATCCGATCGGTCAGATGTGGTGAAGGTGAAAACAAGGTCGCAAGGCGGCTGCTTCTCGTGTGTGAAGCCTCGGCGCCCCGCGAGGGTCCATTTTGCCAACAGTCATGGATGTGAGCGTCTCCATGACAACTGTGGAGGGGTTGTGTAACGTGAGGTGCACCACGACGAACAAAAAGACACCTCTGAGGGCCGACGTCACTGATTTAGTTGTTATCACCTGTATTTTTTTCCCCAGCTGCTGCAGAGACATTTAGCATGCATGATTGTTTTTTTTTCTTCCCAAGCATCAAGACTTCCCAGAAATTCCTCTTTTTTTTAGTGGAGAAGGAAAGAAATCTCTCCATGAGAACTCTTTGGATGAAGCCAAAGAACAACAATAGATCTGCGAGCTGTGAAAGGCTTTGGAAAAGCAAACAAAGAGGAGGAAGAAATAATCTTCAAAACAGTATGTCTTCTGTGAATATCTGAATGGTTCCCCCCTCCCTCTCAAACCACCACCACCACTTTCTCCTATGGCGGTGTTTTCCATTTCAACACCCATTAATCAGTGCTATTGCCTTTGTCACCATGGAAACTGGACTTGCTGCATCTCTCTCAGGTCTGGTGGTGTTTTTCACAATAGCCAGACTGACGGCTCCCGTGGCTGCAGCAGGTCAGCGAGCCCACCGAGTGCAAAATCAGCCCCTCGCGAGACACAAAACCCACCTCTGTCTGCTTCTCCATCAACGCACGACCGCCTAACCGCTGCCCCCCACCACCCCCTCACCACAGCCTGCATTATGGACTGAGAGATTACATAACTGCAACTACTGTCTGGGTATCTTCACACAAAGCTACTGTGTGCATTATAGAAAAAAATCCCTGCACCATGGTGAAGACCTCAGTTTCTACTCCGAGTGTGACCTGCAGAGGGTGATAACAACTGGAGGAGACAAACACACACTTAATCTGACATATCATAAAAATACCAACAGGATTCTACAGGCTCCTCACTTATCAGTCATTAAAAACACATCAGACAGTCTCCAAAGCGTGAATTAATCTTTGACAGACATAAAATCAATATTATAGACTGAGGCCGCTCAAGTCAATGAGACCGATATGAGTGCGAGACTCCCGCACAGCTTCTTCATTCAGATGATTGAGGTATCCAGTATTGCAGGGAACCCCCTCACATGTAATGCATTATAATTTGAGTTTAACGTCAACAGATGGTAAAAGAGAAAAAACAAGTGATTTGAACTTAATTGAGGTGCATGAGGAGCTTCAGCAGAGGATGCACAGATAGAAGCACAAAGAAGGAGAAGAGGAAGGATTAAGTTTCTCAGTACTCACGGTGATCTTGGTCTCCTTGACCTCCTTGATCTGCCTCTTGGCCGGCGAAACAGAGCCGGGGGGCTGCGGGGCGAGACAGGAGGGATCGTCAAAACTCTCCTCAGTGTCAAAGCTGGCTTCCATCATCATCCCTCTCACCTCCTCCTGCTTCTCTATTCTGGGAAAGCCTCACTCTCTCCTCTCTCCTTTCTCTTTCCCTCCACGCACCAAGGCTGCCAACGGTCTCACAAGCCGCGGAGTGAGCGGAGAGGAGTTGCGTTGCAGGAGGGGGAGGGAGGGAGGTGTGTGTAACTGCGGTGGGAAGGTAGCATGAGGGAGGAGGAGGGAGGCAGTAAGGGGAATTGTGGCGGCTGTGGGAGCGTGACAAAGTCTTGCCTCTGGTTAATCTGCTGTCACATGAGTTTTAAGGTTGTAGACCAATCACCACCTCACCTCCACACCTGCCTTCCCCTTTCACCTCACCCACTGATGTCCATGCAGGAGGAGAGATAAAAGATGAAGAAACATCACTGAGCTAGTTCAGGGATGGAGGCACTGGAGGATGGGAAGAAGGGAAATTTGCGAGGAAAGAAGAAAAAAGAGAGAGGACAAGGAGGCAGATGAGGAGGAGGGGGGGGGGGGGTATTTACATGATCCTTGCCCCCCCTCCCTCCCCAGAGACCCAGATAGTGAGGGAGGAGGGAGCAGCGAGGCGTAGGTGTTGGTGATGGGGGTTGGCTTGATGGAAATGGCTGAATGATGATATTTAAGAGACAAATTACAACTGGGAGGAGGGGGGAGAGAGCAGGAGGGAAAACAAGCAGCCAATGAGAAGCAGCGTCTCTGATTGTGTGTGTGTGTGTGTGTTTGGGAATGAGACGCATGCACATTTCAGGGTTAAGCAAGTGTTCAGCACTGCTGTGTGTAAACAGTGTGTTTACACCGGCAGCTACATCGCTATCGTCTTCCTCACGTGATGCCGCTTCACCCGAGGCATTGAACGTAAAAGCTGCGCACGGAGCAGCTTCCTCGCCACACCTTCGTACAACACCCACCTGGTCCAACAACAACACCATCAAACGAGAACGACACCGAGGAGCGCGACAAACATGTTCTCACCTTGGTCGTGCAAAACATGGCGGCTGGCAGCTCTGACCGCAACAACCACAGTCCAGGTTTGGCGGGATCCGTGGGCCCGGCGCTCCCAGTGTGAGCTTTGATTATTTGTTATTATTTTTTGGCTGGCCTGCTTCTTCACAAACTCTAACATTTGTCCAAATCTCAGACGCCCATATGGCCTAACTGTCCGTCCACCTATACTCTCCTGTGTGATCATGACACTGTATGCCCTCATCTGACTCGTAATTAGTCACGTGGGTTGGCATGTAATCGAAGTTGGCCCGGGTCCATCGGAGCTGCGGGAGCGGCCCTGCTTTCAGTGGAAAGAGAGCGCCAGCTTCCTTTGAAGTGGAATCTTTTACAGGAAAACTGTGGCTGTGGTGATATGGGTGATTGTGACCACAGAACAGCCTGACCAAACTAAAGAGCGTGCTGTGAGTGCTGCTCGCTTTTTACAGAAAGGAGGACGCGAAAGGACACGATGCACAAACAAAAACACGCGACTTTTTGGCAGTTCAGAGTTTTAGCAGCAAATCTGGGCGATGTCTCACTGAGCTGAAGTATCTAGTATCCAATCCTGACAATCATTGCTAAAGAGTAAGACAGCCAACAGGGCATCATACAGTAATTCTTTGGGGAACAGGCAGTGATTCAAGACTGCATGGAGGTTCTAGAAAAAGCATAAAAGCTTCTAAATACTGAACTCTGAAGGTGAGCTTTTCCATTTTTATTTAAACAGATGTTTTAACTATTTCTTGCCAAATGTGCAACAAATGAGCGCGCTATCAGCTATTCTTAGTAAATATATCTTCAGAGAAATGAATTCCAAGTGCTCAGATACCAAGGTTACATTCTCAGACTGTGTTGTTATTATCCTAAAGCAATTTCAAACAGTTTTAACCTGAGAACAGCTGCAGTTTGTCATTTTGGAGAAACCTTCAAACCTAAACTTTGCCAAAATGACTGTGATCACCTCATGTTTCAGTTTAAAGTAATAAACAGAGGGAATTTTAGGTTAATTTCTTCCTGGTTTTGGAGTCCTATGCTATAAAAGAAGATGAGACTGGAATAATTACATTTATCAGCATTAATGAGGGTGAAAACCTTTGTTACTGTAACAGCAAATTATTTTTTGACAGCTAAGGAAAATCTACATGTAAGTGATCTTAAATAGACACATGGTGCACTCAGTAAGAAAACTGTCAGAGTGGAGGATGCTTTTAGTAAATAGAAAGCAGTCTTAGCACTTCTGATCTATTCATAGCTTATGAGTTGCTATTAATTTAGAAACGTTACATAAAGGTGATTTGTATGAAATCAAACTTAATTTTGATTAATGATTGTCCAGGTTTATCAACCAATCACCAGTGACGGGGTATCAGATGCTCAAATTTGAGATACTTGTTGGTTAAAAGACGAATGCATTGACCCTGTGAGACTGTGATGGTGATGGTAGGTAACTCTGATGTTAGGTTTGGCAAAAAACCGGATGTAAGCCAACTCCTAAGAAATGGATGTTTTTATTGGACGAGAAAGTGGAAAGTGGAGAGGAGACTTGCTTTGATTAAAATGTGATCACACCATAAAAGTAATCATCATCATCATCATCATCATCATCTGCTGTTACTTCAGACAACATTATTGCGCGCCTCTTTCGGCTTACCTGCTTGTGCATCGCAGGCTTCCTCAGAGAAACATTAGCGACCTCTGCAGGCTGACCTTTCTTTGTGCTGCTGTGGAATCCGTTGGCTCAAGAAAAGCAGATAATTACTCACGTTAGAGTTTAAAGTATTTTTCAGCACTGAGTTGACAAAAACGAGCAGATGGTAAGTGAACGAGTTACATCCTGATATGCAGAATTTCAGAACAAGAAAGAACTAGCGCTGTCAGCGTTAATCTCGTTAAAATGACGTTAACGCGACAAATCTCCGTTAACAAGTTACTGCGGATCGCCCCCGTGTGTGAGGCTGGACGGCGTCAACGTGTTAACAAGCTAACAGCATTGACGCCGTCCAGCCCCATGCACGGGTGTGTTAACAATAAGGTGTTAACATCACCTTATTGTGTCAGACAAATTGAACTGCAGCTGCAGGGATTTATATTTTGATCCAGAGGACAGGGAACACCTGGGAAAGATGCATCAGTTAGGGATTCTCTTTTCACCATAGTGCCCCCTTGTGGAATAAGTAAAACAAAGCAATCTTGTTTATGGCATCATTTGATTTAATTTAGTTGGATTTGGTCGCCATCCATCCAAACATTTTTAGCCAGTCACAATAAAACCATAGATGATATCTCAAATTAAACACAAAGGCAGTGAACGGGTCATCCAGTCATGGTGATGGGAAAAGCGTCATAATGTAAATGGGCGGGGCTTCTACCGTTCAGCCGCTAAATCTGTAGAAGTGTAGAATTCATAAAATATGAATCTACATATTTACAATGTTTATCTACTAATTTTACCCTTGTTGGTTTATACATGAGAGAAATAGTAAAAACTGGCTAACTGATGTTTAGCCACAAATACCTTTTATAAGTAGTGACACTAGAAAAACTACAGCTAAGTTTTTAAATTAAAAAGTAAAAGTCTATAATAAAGGCACACATCCTTGAAACATTTTCTTTACAGGCTACGTCCAACTAAAATAAGACATCAACTCTAGAAACAACCCAAAATATCATGTTAACTAGCTGCTGATTCAGTAATTCATTGAATAATTCAGCAATCAGTGTTTAGCTGTTAGACCCTTTGGAGGACTGAGTATTTTTTACTACTACAGTGTTCTAATTTCACATTGGTACAGTGTGGTTCTGTCCTCAAACTCACACAGAAAAGCATATTGAGATATTCATAATCTGGGCCCTCGGGGTTCACAGCTCTGTGGCATGTCCCTGGTTTCATCCTACAGGCCCATGATGGTTCCTCATTTCTTTGTGATTCATGAGCTGTCGGCTCGTTGTATATCAAACCGGCCCATCTCCAGCTCAAGGTAAACACGTGATCCCGGCAGAGCGTGACCCCCGAGGCCACGCGTCACAGCCGGGGACGCTGATCGGATCAGGGCCCCTCTAGGACACTGAGGCCTCTCCAGAAATAGGGATGAACGTCACTTTACTCAGAAGGGCTCTAAAGAATCCACAACCCTCGGTGACCTTTGTCAGTGACCATAAAACTGAGTATTGGCAGGTTTCTGATCCATGTGGTTTGGACACAAAAGAGAGCAGAAAGGACCCTGTGAGGCCTTCTGTTAAGAAGACAGCTTCAGGGTGAAAATGGGACTCTTGAGGATTTAAACAGAGACAGGAAATGTGGAACAGCTAGCCTGGCTCTTTCTGAAAATACAACAGATCGACTAGTTAATAAACTAATTTTCTCGACTTTCAATGTCGAGAAAATTAGTTTGTGTTGACTATTTCTCACTGACTGACCTCACAAGAACAGCATGAAGAGAGCCAGAGATTATAAATAAGCAATAATTAAATGCAGAGAGGTGAGAGAAAAAGGCAAATGAAAAACACTCAATGCATCATGGGAATCCCCAGCAGCCTAGAGCTATTGGAGTGTATCTAAGGGAGGATTCAGAGTCCCCTGATCCAGCCCTAACTATATGCTTTATAAAAAAAAGTAAAGTTTTAAGCCTAATCTTAAAAGCAGAAAGGGTGTCTGTCTCCAAAGTCCAAGCTGGGAGGTTGTTCCACAGAAGAGGGACTGAAGACTCTGCCTCCTATTCTACTTTTAAACACTCTAGGAACAACAAGTAAACCTGCAGTGTGAGAGTGAAGTGCTCTAATGGGGTGATATGGTACTACAAGGTCTTTAAGAAAGGATAAGGAGTGTTTATGACAACACGCCTGGTACAAAAATCAGATTTTTTAAAGTCACAGTGAAGAGAAACAGAATATGTGAGCAGGAATATTTATGAGTAATGTTAAAATGCAATAAGCATAATGCAGCACGACTGCCTAATGTAGCTAATAGTCCAGTATGGTTTAATATGATATGCTACATTTAGGTAACCACACATCGGCCAACTACCTTGCAGAGATGACAGTCCACATCTGAATGTCTGAACTAAAACCAAAAACAACACATAAGAAAACAAACCTGTAAAGAAAGAAAAGACAAATAACAAACATGGAACTGTGAAAACTGACGCTAAACAGAATATGTCTGGGACCACATCGCATGACATTTTCCAGCAGACATGAAGGCAGACCTGTCTCAGCACCGGCACTGCATCAGTGAAAAAGAGAGCTTCTCTGGTGGAAAAGCAGTGATGGTTTTCAGTGACTGCCTCGTGCAGCTGTGGGAGAAAAAGCATCTGCACACCTGCTTACCAGGAAACATCTCTGATTCTAGCTGATCAGCACAGTCTCTTTATTAACTAAGGAGACAGACTCAGAAGGTGCATGTTTATGTATCTGTTGTCCTTAAACGCGTGTTAGGCAACTCCATCTTATCTTCTTCCCGTTGGATGCCGTGCCGTTATTTCTCCCTGCCTGCTCGGACCAGCTGCTCAGATCCCCGGTTTCCTGTCCAGAGGTCAAAGTCAACATTTGTGCGGCTCAGATCTGAACCGGGCCTTCACTAAACGTCTTTTTCTCCGAGGAGGGATCGCGCTTGCCTGGTTAAACGCTGACAAACTCCCCTGCAGCTGACTGCCTCCCCGGTTGTTCTTCCTCTAAGTGTGTTTGGGCCACATGCCAGCACAAAGAAGCAAACCATCTGCTATGTGCAAAGATGTCGTTAGCGAGGATGCTGGCAGCGATGGAACATAATAAGCCACTCATTAAGAAAGTGCAGGATTTCCTCTCGTAGTGTTGGATGAGCTTCACGATAATGTAGCAGAGAAATGTATTACGAGAGATTTGTCAAAGATTCCTTAAGAGCCTTTTGGAAAAACATTACAGAGTCTCTGGAAAAATGATTAGTATTGTGTCACATTTAGCTGAAGGAACATGGTCTTAGCATAATAAGCAGATTAGCACTGATGATGAATGATTGCCAAAAGGCTTAATATGTCTGACTGGATAAATGTTGAAAAATTAAGTTATAACCTGTAGCTCCAAATGCAAATAACCCCAGTGATGGAAGGAGTTTATGCACCGAGATGACACTCATCAGCTTGTTTTTGTCTCTCTTGGTCATTCCTAACCACACAAACCTCCTTTCTCATTCCTTCAGCGCCTATTTTCTGCTCTAGGTGCTCTTATTTTGTTTTCCGTGTGATTGTGCCTTTTGCAATGCTTTCTAAAAATGGATGACTAGGATGATGAAGGCCAAGTTTTACCATATGGTGAGGAGTTCTGTCGTGCCAGCGGTCTCTGCGGGGCTTCAGCTGACGAGGACGGACGTCGCCATGTTGTTTCTGGAACGATATAAACAACAGGAAGGAGGACAGCGTGGAAAGAAGTCAAAGCAAAGACAAAAACAGAACTTGCTTTAACGTGAATGTGCAGGGCAGCTTCTCAGTCACTACTTCGCAGTTGTTCAAGATTAAGGACGGAAACAGCTTTATAGAGACTTCAGGTGTATAAATATGAAGCACAATAGAGCACAGAAAGTCAAGGATGCCTTAATTTGTTGGTTTCAAAATCTAGACAGTCAGAAGATGCCTTGTGAGACAGTGGGAAGGAAAAACTCCTTTTTAACAGGAGGAGACCTCCAACAGGCTCAGAGAGGGGAAGCCATCTACTGAGACCAGCTGGAAGAAGAAGGGAAGAGAGAAAAGAGCAGCACAGAAAGCCAAGGACAACACAAACGGTGGGAGAGAGTAGAAAGTGAAAAGAAGTCCTGCAGCATGACTGAGGATAGTTCAGGGTCACATGATCCAATCCTAACTATCAGCTTTACCAAAAAAGGAAGTTTGTAGCCTCATAATCAAAGTAGACAGGGTGTCTGCCTCCCACTCACAGAGTGAGGTGCTCTGTTACAATAATATGATACCGTGAGAGATGATGGAGGCTGATCAGGATGTTGTACGAGGAAATCAGGGTTTTATTAAATTTAAATTCTGCATTTAAGAGGCAGCCAATGAAGAATCATCCATCGATGTGCTAGCACAAAAGATTTTTCTAATGTCATGGTGACTTTGTCAGCAGAAGTTGAATTAATCCACAGTTTCTTCTGTTGCAGGAGTGCATGAAGACTCCACCAAGCAGCAGGTTATATGATTGGCTTTTCTGTTTGTTAGCAGGATTACTAGAGACGCTGTGGAGTTACGGCTTACAAGTAATTAACTCTCAAAACATTTTTTCATTCTTTTCTACAGCGGCAGAGGACAAAATTAGATGTTCATGCAGCATCTTCACAAATATAAAACTGAAACAGGGCGACATTGTTATGAATTTCTCCAAAGAATTTCGCAAACTAATTCAGATCTTTCTGCATCCAGAACTTGATTCATGCAGAGAGAAGCTTCTCTCTTGGCTGAGTCGCTGACTGATTTTGTTTTTGCTCTTGTGACAACAAAACAGTCGGAGTCAGACTGCTGTGTGACCAAAGCAGCCCAATGGCCAATAAAAATGTATGTACAGAGGGTATGTTTGTGTACATGTTGGTGTAGAAATAATTTGGTAAAATTTAAATATTAAAATTTTATTTGAAAATGTGGATTCCTGTTTATTTGATTGTTTTTGTGACATTTTATCTGGATTTTTCCCTTTTTGATTTTCAGACCTCATCTCAACACAGAAAAGCTGTTTAGTACTTTAAATGTTATTTTTTTCAGACATTGGAGAAGTGACTGCAGATAAGGGCAAGAGGATAAAGGAGAAGTTTTCGTATCCTGAAAAATGCAATAAAAAAAATTAGACTGTACTCATCCATGTATGCAGTCCTTTTAGGTGCAAAATGCCATTCTGGATAAATTTCAACTGGCTTCCTGTAGTTTAACCGTTTAGCATCAATCATTCCACTTAGCAGAGCAGGAAGTCCTTTACGCTGCAGTAACTGTGGGTGAATTAGTGTCGGTCCTTATGTGCAATCAAACAGCTTCTTCTAAGAGAAACACTAAAGTGTGGATTAGGAGTGATATTCAGCAGCAACGTTACTGTTGTGGCAAGAAAGCTACACACAAATGTCCAAATAGGCATGAAAAGCTTAAAGTCAAGAACTTCTAATATCTGTTATTGCAATGAGGACACTTTAACTTATAAGTCACTGGATATCACATTGCATACTTTATTAATTAATTAATACTTAAATTAGACCTACTAATTTAGGTAGACACTGAAAAGCAATATTTTGGTTTTGTCCGTGTTTTGCTGGTGATTTGTTAGAGCAATGCTCCTGCTATTTCTAATCTGAGTGACTGAATTACTGAGGCCCAAGAGTGAAATTATGGGGAACTCCAGAAGTGTAGTGAATGTGTTTGTTTTTTTTTACACCAGTGGTTATTAAATAATTATGTGTGATCAAAGGCCTTAGTAAATGCAATTTTGTGTCTTCCTGCAAAGTTCTCGATATGTAGGTGAAGGGTGGCAGTGATATAGGCTGTAGTTTTAAGCTGGTTAAGTTTAAATACTATGTGAGGTTTGGGCACTAAGAAGTAGATGGTTAGGTTTAGGTTCTGAAAGCTCCTTGGTTAGTTTTAGGCAATAAAACCTTCTCAGTTACACAGAACAAGAGACTGGTCAACAACCTCCTTCCGGTTGCTACTTGAAATCGTATCCCCCAAACGGTTGGTGAGTGGTTGTTTGAGTTTGCTGGGTGAAATCAGCCGCAAAGAGGGTGCTGCATCAAAAACCTCACTGTGATTGTTTGGTTGCTAGCAGATTGCCGCAGTTGCTCGTAGTTTGCGTAGAAGACGCCAACTTGTCTACAAACACTTGCAGGTGTGTTTGCAAAGTTCTGCCTTTGAAACATCCTGGCTGCAGGAGTACCCTCACTGTGCTAGCACAAGTTTACCTTGTACTAGCAACTTCCAGCAACCACTCACCAACTGGTGAATACACATTTTCCCAAGTGACCTGTGGGTTCCAGTTGGTTGCTGACCTGTTTCTAGCAATCCATTTCACAACTGCCGCCAACCTTCAGCAACTGTTTACCAACTGGTGGGAGAATGCTCAGCTTTCCCTCTGAACAACACAAATAGTAACATTTGTGTTACAAAACATTTGTGTTTCTTTGAACATTCAAGTTTCATTCCAAAGGTCGTTTGTCACTGGTGCAGCCAACATGTTTCAAAAGGCTTTTACTTTGAAGGCAACCGTTCTCTGTTTACAATTAGTTGGCAAATGTTTGCTGAAGGTTGGAATCTTTCATGTAAATTATGGGTGAGTGCAACTGGATGGTCGCCAACCAATCTCTAGGCCAGAGTGACTGAAGCCTAAGGTTTATGCATTAAACATTGTTGGTTAGGTTTAGGAATAAAAAGCATTTTGGTGAGGTTAACACACTATAAACTAATTGGTTAAATTTAAGCACTGAAAAACATCTGGATTTAGGAATATGTTGTTTGGGTAAAACACATCCCTTCAAATCTGTAACTTTAAGAAATGCCGTATTCCAGCGATCCAAACTCAGCCATCAAACAACACCTTTGGTGTAACTGAGCCTTGTCTTTCCAACAAAAGGGTAAAATTGATGCCTTGGCCTCGTGCTGTTTATTAATATCAGCCCATGAAGACATGCACCTGCCACTCTGAGCTCTCTGTTAACATGTTAATCTTACCTGGTATTTCCCTCTCTCCCACATAAACATGGCAAGTGGTTAATTTATATAAATGCTTTTATTGTAAGAAGCTGGAAACACAAAACAATTCTCCTGTATCATTAAATATCTTTAACTGTTCATTGGCAGGAGGCACATTGCTTCATCAGCTGACTGTATACTGTTAGTCAGTTCTTCAGCACCAAAGATTTTCATGCACAATAACAAAGCCTCAGCTCCTGCCTGTGAATCTTTTTCATCATTCCAAATCCCACTCTCATTTTTGCAGCTCCAAAGGGACTAATTCTGTTGTTTGTTTTAAACTTCCATTATTTTCATTCAAATTCCGTCGTTTTCATTTTAATTCGTTGTTTTCTTTTTAATTCTGTTGTTTTCATACAAATTCTTTGGTTTTCGATCAAATTCTGTTGTTTTCATTCAAATTCTGTTTTTTTCATTCAAATTCCATTGTTTTCATTCAAATTCTATTCTTGTCATTCTATTTCCATTGTTTTGATTCAAATTCTGTTCTGTTCATTCTAATTCTGTTGTTTTCATTCAAATTCTATTCATTTCATTGAAATTCTGTTGTTTTCATGCAAATTCTTTTGTTTTTGATCAAATTCTGTTCTTTTCATTCAAATTCCATCGTTTTCAGTCAAATTCGATTGTCTTCATTCAAATTCCATTATTTGTTCTCAAATTCTGTTGTTTTCATTCAAATTCTGTTCATTTCATTCTATTTCCATTGTTTTGATTCAAATTCTTTTCTGTTCATTCTATTTCCATTGTTTTGATTCAAATTCTTTTTTGTTCATTCTAATTCCATTGTTTTCATTCAAATTATGTTCTTTTCATTCTAATTCCATTGTTTTCATTGAAATTCCGTTGTTTTAATTCAAATGCAGTTGTTTTCATTCTAATTCCACTCTTTTTATTCAAATTCAATTGTTTGTTTTAGAATTCTGTTGTTTTCATTCAAATTCCATTGTTTTCATTCAAATTCCATTGTTTTTGATCAAATTCTGTTG
>NW_024582429.1:494744-494984 GCF_018398535.1 Haplochromis burtoni
ATTCAAATTCCATTGTTTGTTTTAGAATTCTGTTGCTTTTATTCAAACTTTGTTCTATACATTCTAATTCCATTGTTTTCATTCTAATTTTGTTCTTTTCATTCAAATTCCGTCGTTTTCATTCAAATTCCATTGTTTTCATTCAAATGCTGTTGTTTTCATTCAAATTCTTTTGTTTTTGATCAAATTCCGTTGTTTTCATTTTAATTCCGTTGTTTTCATTCTAATTCTGTTGTTTGT